>NW_025110114.1:134382-176154 GCF_011392965.1 Frieseomelitta varia | reverse complement strand
ATACTTGAATATACTTAAAACTGAGAAAATGTTGCAATTTTGTGACAAACAATTCTCGACGTGCGTGGCACGTCATTCCAGTGCAAGAGGTTAACCTCTTGCGCTGGCAACTGATTGCGGACCATAACGAGTGACCAAATTGTATACAATAATTCGTCGCTTTCTTTTTGAACTCGCCGGTACGATATCACTGGATAGAAATTACTGAGAAGTAATAAATTTGTTATTTGTTTTACCTACTTAATTATACTTGAATATACTTAAAACTGAGAAAATGTTGCAATTTTGTGACAAACAATTCTCGACGTGCGTGGCACGTCATTCCAGCGCAAGAGGTTAACCTCTTGCGCTGGCAACTGATTGCGGACCATAACGAGTGACCAAATTGTATACAATAATTCGTCGCTTTCTTTTTGAACTCGCCGGTACGATATCACTGGATAGAAATTACTGAGAAGTAATAAATTTGTTATTTGTTTTGCCCACTTAATTACTTGAATATACTTAAATTTGAGAAAATGTTGCATTTTTGGGACAAACAATTCTCGACGTGCGTGGCACGTCATTCCAACGCAAGAGATTATAAAGAAATAAACATTTAATTCTCGAGGGTAAATGAAAGCATAAAAAGTGGCTGCCACTGTGGAAAAGCGAGAAAGTTGAACGTCTTTTCCCACGTTGATCAAGAAATTGCATCGCTCGTTAGAATGAAATGTACAAAAAAATAAGTGTACATATTGGAAAATAACAAACGGTAAACATATTATTAGCATATTACTAGGATATTTTGCAATTTTAATCTCTCGGTTCGGCGATTCTGTTAAACTCTGTCGTAACTACTGTTTCCTTTTCTATCGCTAACAGTATTTTCAACGGAACTCGCGCGGAGTCACGCGATAGAAATGATTGAATAAATAAAGAGCAGCGAAGCTGAAACGTTCGTTTGTCTTTGACTTTGACTTTGACTTTGAAGAAAGTACATCTCGAGAAAAGTACGTACTTTTCGCGATAAACTTTCAGCTTTTAGCGTGACACGTGAGGTGTCAAGTTTTCACAGTATCAATACTTACAAATAGATAACTAGAAATATCTGAATTTTGATATTTTTGAATGTATGGCTGTTGAAAAAATTTTTGACAACGTACCATGCAGACAGCGTGCTCGTCGAAGGGGTTCCATGGTACAGAGTCAGGATAATGTCCCAAAACTTTGCTCTTATACGCTCGGTCCAGAGGTGTACATTGCAACGAGTCGCCTGAAACGAAAGGTATAACAGTTTGTTAACTCTGCGAGTTAAATTTGAAACTCTTCAGTCACTTACACAACGTTCCTTCCTCGCGGCGAAAGAATTAAAAACTTTTTTTTTTGTCACCAGTGTAGGCCAAAGGAAAATTCACACGTCAGAGGTCAATTAAATGTACATACGTGTACACGTCGAGCGTGCACTATCTTCAGAGAAGTCAGAAGCGTGACATTTATAATCGCAGACAACACTCTGCCTCGCAAATGATGAACAGTTATGCTTGTTAACGATAAGAGGAGACCGTGACCTTTTAACCAAATACTTAAACACGCTCTTCGTGTGATATAAAGGCCTGACTTTTTAATCAATCTCTTCTTGAGACTGAACAAGATAAAACCTGTACTCGATACCAAATTCGTTCGAAACGAAGTTCGTTCTTTCAGATTGTCAGTAACGTAAAATTTTCGAGGTTGCAGCGGATTTGTAAAAATTATTTCCCAAGAATTACACGACCGTGATCCTTCGAAATGTCAATGAAGAAAAATTTTCAATGTTTAAAAATTATTTCTCGGGAATTACACGACCGCAGTTATATCTTTCCGTGTTGAACAACGAAGAATATTAGCTGCACCGTTCCTGCGAAGTAACGAGATAGTTCCGCGAGGTTATTATCGCGTGCTGCATTGTGAAGAACGAAATCACCGCGATCCGATTCGTCTGATTTGCAATCTCGTTACGATACGCCACGTCCTCTCGAAAACAAGCAAAGTAAACGATACTTTCGAATAGTAAAAAATTTCTGCTACTCTCGATCGCTACGTCGTTGCCAGTTCGGTCCAAAAATTTCCTAACACTTTCCAACGAGAAGTCCCTCCTCGTAGACAGAGTGTGAAGCCATCGTCGCGGCCATAGTTCAAATTCCTGGCAGCACGAGGAACGTACAAATCGGTCAAACGTTTCTATATGTGAGAACAGCGACACGCTACACTGTTACTTTGCGTTGAAGCAAAGAGGAGATTGCACGTTAAAAAAGAAAAAAAGTTTTAGCACGGATGCATTTACTTCAGTTTGCACATTGTTCTTGGTCCAGCACGACCTAAGTGCATCTTAGAAGCTGCGATTCTTACAGCGAGAAAAAAATGCAAGCGAAAGAGAGAAAGAGAGAGAGAGAGAGAGTTCTCCTTTCCTGAGAAAAATTAGAATCTCACTCCACGGCAACGTCGGCAACTTGTTATTGAACGTGGTACATATCCCAGAGCAGCTCGACCTGAATGAGACTGTTGAAAGTCTTGGCTGTGTTCCAGTTGCTTGACGTGCGACGAACACAACGCCAACCCTTGTACAGGGTTAATCGTTCATGATCGAACCAGCCACCCAAGGAGGCGATGGGATGTATGTGATGTGGGCTGGTCGAGCGAGAATTTGATTACACAGGGTGTATAATTGGCGACCCTCTTCTATGCATTGAGTATAATTTTTTTCTTTTCTTTTCACATCTATGGTATTTTGGTCACTGGTATACGAGGCACTAATCTATCATGTACAATTGTATTGTGATCTTAAATTAATAAATTACCATATCTCAAATAAGTATTTTATAAAATAAATTACCATCTCTCAGAGTATGAAATTATTTATAAAGTGAAGAGAATTAAATATAATTAAACCTCTTCTATGCACTGAGTGCAATATTTTTTTTCATATCTATGGTATTTTTGTCACTGGTGAACGAGGCACTAATCTACAATTGTATTGTGATCTTGTATATTTTATAAAATAAATTACCATCTCTCAGAGTATGAAATTATTTATAAAGTGAAGAGAATTAAATATAATTAAACCTCTTCTATCCACTGAGTGCAATATTTTTTTTTATATCTATGGTATCTTGATCACTGGTGAACGAGACACTAATCTACAATTGTATTGTGGTCTTGTATATTTTATAAAATAAATTACCACATCTCAAATAAGTATTTTATAAAATAAATTACCATCTGTTAGAGTATGAAATTATTTATGAAGTGAAGAGAATCAAATATAATTAAACTTCTTCTATGCACTGAGTGCAATATTTTTTTTCATATCCATGGTATCTTGGTCACTGGTGAACGAGACACTAATCTACAATTGTATTGTGATCTTGTATATTTTATAAAATAAATTACCATCTGTTAGAGTATAAAATTATTTATGAAGTGAAGAGAATCAAATATAATTAAACTTCTTCTATGCACTGAGTGCAATATTTTTTTTCATATCTATGGTATCTTGGTCACTGGTGAACGAGGCACTAATCTACAATTGTATTGTGATCTTGTATATTTTATAAAATAAATTATTTTATAAAATAATTTTATTTTATAAAATAAATTATCACCTCTCAAATAAGTATTTTATAAAATAAATTACCATCTCTCAAAGTATGAAAATATTTGTAAAGAGAATCAAATATAATTAACCTCTTTTTATACACTGAGTGCAATATTTTTATGTCTCTATAGTATCTTGGTCACTCGTAAACGAGGCGTTAATCTGTCACAAAATAGTTTGTAAAATAAATTATATACCATCATCTCCAAGTATGAAAATATCTGACAATGAGATGAAAGGAAGGGAGAATTCTATATATTATACAAGTTCTACAATTATCTACAGGTCAGAAAAATGTAATGAAAAATGCTGACACAATACGTGCCAGTTATAAACTAATTAAAAAGTTATACTCGTGATTCGACACGAGCTGCAATTTCACAACGGTGCTTCTGAAAATTAAGCTTCGAAGTTTCGAGGGGAACTCCTCCGCGTCCTTTTCTGTCCCTGCAGTTTAACGATATCGATTTATGTCAGATCCTCCCTTTCGTCCGAAAGTTGGGATTCAGAAAAGTTGCGAAAAAAAGATAGAAAAACTGGAGAAAGAAGAAAAAGCGAGAGGGAGTTGTGATACGAGTGCCATGCAGTCCAAGTGACTTGTAAAGTGGTTGCAGAAAGCAGTCACTCGGACCCCCCAAGTGGTCGCCGCTTTTTTAAAATCGATTGTTTGCTTTCTCTTCTCATTCAGCTCTATTACAACCGAAATAAATATTTCAAACTAAATTAAAAAAAAAAAAACGCTTTGTACGTTATTGTTGTAGTAACCACTCGATATTTTTAAATTGCAAAAAAAAAAAAATAATAATAATAATAATGATTCGGAATGCAAAGGGTTAAAATTGTCGCGTTGTCGTTAAGTTTCCTTCGGAACTTATTTTTTTCTCTCTTTAATATCAAGCCCGCGCACGATAACAGTTCTACCTACCGGTTATCTAGCGCAATCGATAAGGAGAAGAAGGAACTACCCAAGCTTCCCCCTAACATCTCCACGCTTCATTTACCCCCGAAACTTTATCTACTATACGCAAGTCAGAAACGACCCTTTCACCCTCGCAAAATTCATCTCGCGTTAACTATCGCGGTTTTCCACCTCTTGGCGGTCTGTCTCCCGAGCAATTTTGCTCCCCAGAGCCGGGGCACGTCTGAAATACAAAGGAGTTTAACAAGCAACTAGGAAAATCTGTTGCAACCTCGTGAGAAACACGAAACATTTGCATAATACTTCCGTCTGGCTGGCTTTTTCCCAAGAAGATGCGCCTTCTTAAAGGTACGACGTGCCACGCTTGTGTGCCTGTGTATCTCTATGTTTGCCTCTGCGCACGCATCTTACACACACAGTGTCGCGGATTTTTACGCATTCGTTGGGAATTTGGGAAAATACACGCGATAAAATATGAAAAAATATATATACAAAACGTCAAGAAACAAAATATCTGCTGCTAATGTTCGATTCAATGAATATTAGTTTGAGTCAAACCCTGTCAACCCAGGGCGGAGATTAGGTTTGACAGAAAAAGCTACAGGAAGTTCTGTGAAAGATGTCAACTACGAAATTCAAGAAGGAAGAGTCAGAAATTGAGAAACAAAGGGAGAATAAATTCACGAAAACAGAATATAAAATATATAAAAAATTACACGGAGGGTCCGCCAATTATCGAATTCGTAACTACATGTTTGAACGTTGATCTCGCTCGAAATCACGGTACAACACCAGAGAGCACGGTGTCGTCGCCAGAAATCTGTTCGGAAACATTTCACCGATTCGCTGACTCTTCTGAATCTTTACAACGTCGCATTTTTATGTTTTACGATTCGAAGAACGATTCGTCGACGGCCGTTGCCACCGTTTCTCTCTCGTCGAAATATCTCGACGTCCAAACGCTTTTGGCATTGTTCCCCGACGAAATTACTCGTGGGCCGGTGCATCGGTCATGACAGTTATCACCGTGCACGATGTGCAAACGCCATCGTCAGAGTGTTTTTATTTTCCTCGAGGCCGAATCGAAGGGAAGTAGTTACGTGACGATCGGGGAGTTTCGTTTTTCTCCTTGGTATTCCCCCGACGATATTCCCGGCTGCTAGCTGCCGCAATTCCAGCTGATTGCTCTGAAAAGAGCCTCCGAATAACAAGCCTCGCATTGTGTTCCTCCTCCGTTCTGCATAATTCTTCCAGCTCTCCTTCCTTAACTCCGTGTGCAAAGTGTAAAGCGCGAAATCTACCAGGGACTTTTTGTTGGAATTTTTCGAATAGAAAATTGCATTTTAAAAGAACAATATATATATATATATATATATATTTATATCTATATTTATATATTTATATTATATATATATATTTATATCTATATTTATATATTTATATTATATATATATTTATATCTATATTTATATATTTATATTATATATATTTATAGCTATATTTATGTAATAAAAAATATATACATATATATATTTATATTTATTTAATACATATATATACATTTATATTTATTTAATAAAAAGTACATACATATATATAATATATTATTTTTTCAAATGTAATCTCCTATCCGAAAAATTCCAATAAAAAGTGTGTATATATATTTGTATGTATGTTTCTTAATATTTCATCATAAATATATAAATCTATATATATATTATATGATATAATACAAATATAAAGAATTCTAATGGCAAATCGATAATAACTGGAAGCACATCCCAGTCTATAAATTTTCGTCTTTGTGCACGTTTCTTTTGTAATTCTAACGACACAAGTCAGCCATCTAATACAATTAACTATTTTTAATGATTCCAACTTCGTGTGGCGCAATTATAATAACGATTTCGACAGTAAATTATATAAATTAACACTACTAAAACTATCTATAAACTGGTCAAAATGACCAATTTATAATTTCTTATGGAAATTTTATAACAGCGTATTTTTAGATAATCGAGCGATTTTTAAAAAAATATATATTTTAATAAAGTATTATATATATATTAACAGAAGCTTGCGTTCTTCATTATATTATTATTATAATATAACTTTCTATATACTTTATAACTTTTATTCTATATACTTCATAACTATTATTACTATATAACTTTCTCTTGTACCTTGCACTTTAATTTCTTTGCTATTTACGCTTTAGCCACTGGTAGTTAAGTTTTCTGAGTTCTGTCACAGTGACGAAAGAATCTCCGAGTAATTCGCCAACAGAAGATAATATAACGGGTAGCTGCGAAAGTTTACGACAATACACACACCCGCACACGACAGATCGTTCGATCACGATTCGGCTTAATCGCAACGATAATTCCGGTGGAATGGCGCGGCATGGTGCAGAGCGCGACATTCGGAATACCAATCAGACAGTCAGAGAGTTACCTTCATTCAAGGAAACCTGAAGCAAGGGAGATTAAGCCCGCTTGGTGACTTTAATTGCCGCTATCAACTGCTCTAGCAGAGCTAATCTCCGCTCGGGAATTCCCCGTGAAACGAAGTAACGACGATAATCCAATGGACCGTGCAATTTGGCAATCGTCGAGCTGTTTCGATGGATGCTGCCTGTTTCTCCCTCTCGCCCTTTCCAAATTCATGACTAATTCCTGACGCGAAAATTCAACGATCTGTTACATAAAACACCTAAATGTTCGAGGTACAATTGCTACGTCTACTCCTTTCGCAACGTTTGAAAGAAAAAGTTCACGAAAGTTTACGTAAACACGTTCGTAATCTATCTCGTTAGCAGTGGATCACGAATTTCTTTAGGAAATTTCAAAATTTACTGCGCGAGATAAATGTAATAAAATATCTCCGACATTCACTTCGCGAGATAAAAATTTTCACTAAAATTCTTTCATTTAATTAATTAAGAAAGAATCTGTTTAAAATGCGAAAGATAATCACTTTATTTTTAAAAGACGAATTTCCATAAAAATTTGCAGTCCCTACATTCTAAAGAGATTTATATAGAGTTGAAAATACTTCCTACTAAAAAAAAAAAAAAAGCAGCAAACTTGCGAACGAAAAAAAAATCACACTTGAGCTTCGGTTTAATTTGAAACTAACGAAACCAGTTGTTTCTTATGTCTTGATTAAAAAACGTAAGAAGAAACATTTGGCCCAGCCTATACGTGCGAAAGTTGGAGTTTAGAAGAACGCCTTCTCAAGAAATCTTCAAAGAAGAAGAAGAAGAATAAAAAAGAGAAGAGAGAAAAAAAGAAGAGAGAAAATAGGTCGGCGATTGAACAATTGCAAAAGTTATTGCGCAACGCTTGGCCATCTTTGCCCTGAAAAAGGTTTGACGAAGAAGAAAAGGGAAATGAAATGGCGTTTCTTCCCAGGGCTAAAGGATACTTTCGTCGTTCGTTGAGAGGTGTTACATTATCGCTACAAACTACATACGTAGTTTGATTGCAGTTAATACAGTTCCTTGTTGGAAGAGAAGAGAAAGCACCTACGCGTTTCCTTGAGCGACGCACGCCGGAACGTTATGCACTTGGTGTCGTCAGCGAGGTTAATCGACCGAAGAGAATTGTATGGCGATTGCTTGCAATTAGTTAAACGACGGGTGCTACCGGTGTCCCTCGCGAAGGTGTTCTCACGAAACGTGACGTTTCCTTTCAGAACCGCTCCTCCTCTGCGCGAGAGGAGCCTCATCCTCTTCTCGTTAGCTTTCACCCTCTTTTTTGAACTATTTATCTTCTGAGAAAACGCTATTTTGTACGATTGTATATTGTACTATACATATGTACTATACGTATATTGTTGATTGTACGACTAATCAAATATCAGGGGTATCCATAAGGGTATTGTCGTTTTCTTCAAATTTAATAAACATTACCATCTAATGACGATAATGTAACTTATTATAAATAAGCTAACTTTAACTTATTATAAACTTATTATAACATAATAAGTATATATATATTATAAGTTACATAATAAGTATATATATATATTATAAGTTACATAATAAGTATATATATACATAATAAGTATATATATATTATAAGTTACATAATAAGTATATATATATATAATAAGTTACATTACCATCTAATGACGATAATGTAACTTATTATAAATAAGCTAACTTTAACTTATTATAAACTTATTATAACATAATAAGTATATACATATACATATATAAGTTTATAATATATATATATATATATAATGAATATATATATATATTATAATAAGTTACATACTAAGTATATATATATATATATATAATAAGTTACATTATCATCTAATGACGATAATATAACTTATTATAAATAAGCTAACTTTAACTTATTATACACTTATCATAACATAATAAGTATATACATATATATATATAAGTTTATAATATATATACATAATAAGTATATATATTATAAACTTATTATAACATAATAAGTTACATTACCATCTAATGACGATAATGTAACTTATTATAAATAAGCTAACTTTAACTTATAACAACATAATCTAGATAAATATATTGTTAATGTGCTTATTGTTAAAATTACATTCAGGCCAAAAATCACTCTATTATTATTAAAATAAATCCGTAATTTTTTCATTAATTTGCGAACGCTCTGGCGGTCGACATTTGAAAGAAATCGAATTGCTTGAATTTAAATTTAAAATTTAAAAAACATTGGTCTTTCTTTTATTCACATCTTACTTACTTTTATTAACTTAATTATTATATATTCATGAATGGATACGTGGAAATGCGAGGAGACCGAACTCGTTAGTGTTTCTGGCACAATCGTCACGGATGATACATCGTACAAGTTAATTATTGTCGAGAAAAAGAGATCACTTCGATTAATATTCTCGCTTTCACCTTCGACTTTAACACCAGTCTGCTGTTATACGTATCAGCAGAATGATCTATAATTGCAAACAATTTCCTTATACTTTTCTCTTATATTAAATTCGCGTGGGATAGAGCCAGACTTTCTCGAAATTTCTTCTTCATTTATCGACAGATATAAAAAATCAACAGATATTTATTATATACACATATTTTCGATAAAATTTATCGCGAATGAGAGACGGAATTGAATATGACACATATGGCTATCATTAAAATTATGTCGTGCCTAGTTTTCTAGAAAAGAAAAAAATCGAAGAAATTTCACGTATAATCCTACTATATTAATAATTGAACGTGAAATATTTCGCGACATAATTAATGCATTAACATTACGTAATGCTTCGTTAAAGCGACGCCAGAGCGTAAGTACGTCGTTAATTTATTCATAATAATGCATCGCGTAAATATGCAGTTTCTAAGATAATATAATATTTCATCAATAAACGTGGGAGAAAAAACGGGGGAAGAACCGAGGATTCTGTTACAGTTGTCCGTGCATCATGCAAAACCACGACACGTCCATATAAATTCCACGCAACAGAGGAGACCAATAATGTTCATCAATCTAAAAACTAAATCGTTATCTCTTCTAAATTTAAGTCAAATTTAATATCCAATGCTTCTTCATTTTTAAAATTCAATTTCTTCATTAATCAGATCTCCACTCCTCGAATACGTATAACATTAAAAGAGCGGGACTTCATGCCGTACAAGTTGGAGAATATTTTTTTACAATACTCTCGTATTTTTTTAATTAAATTTTACAAATTGGTACTTGCTATTCTACCTGTTTTCTCGGCTCAAGAATTGGAAAAAAGAGAAAGAGAGAGAAAGAGAGAGAGAGAGGGCGAGATTATTTCGCCTTGTTTAATTCCTCAGTCAACGGTATACATGTAACACTTTCTTGAAAAGCCTTGCTAGAAGTCGTTACACAGGTTGAAAAAGCGGAAAATTGTTTCCTCGCTGATTGTTTGAAATCTTGTTAAAAAAAAGTTCCCTCCTGCGAGTGTGTTACGAATCGAGCAACCAAGTGGCACGCATCTTTCATAATTTCTTGGACAAGGAGTATTGCATTTTATATATACGATCGAAACGGTATGTTTCTTTTATGAAGTTTCTTCAGTTTTGCTCCATAATTTTCTACAATGAACAATTACTCTTGTTCATTGAAGGTAGAATAGCATTCTGCCTGTAGACGGATTCCGTTTGCAGATTAGATCGTGTAAAAAAAGTTACAAAATTGAATAGAGAATCGCGCAGTTATACTTCTTGCAGTTGCAAATACGATTGTAATGTAACGTGTAGCGTACTTTGTGTCACAACAGCTTTTTATAATTATGCAAAATAATATTCAGCGATCGGTGTCTCACTACAGTGTAACGTGCCTACCGCAGCGTAAGATCAAGCTGGAAAAATGTAGTCCCCGTTAGAACCACGTGTGCACGATAGATCAGCAAGGATGAAAGGTAGGAAGAGAAAAGAAGATTACAACCGCGGAGGGTAACGAAAAACGAGCATTAAACGTTACACAGTGCAGAAAGTATTGATTCGTGGGCACGTTACACGCGTGAGACACTGTATAACAACCAAATACGGTATCATCTACATAGGATCCTACGTACACATCACTGCTTAATGTTCAAATTTAAGAAAAAGAAATTCTCTTCTTTAAACGAACCTCTGGAAGGAACAAAAAAAAAAAAAAAAAAAAAATAGAAATTAAAGTGCACGTCTGAGAACATTTTTCTGAAGTTAAATGTCATTCTGTTTCTTTGTTCTTCTCCCATCTTTCGTCACACCTTTTTAGAACACAATGGTAATAGTGTTTCCATTAACCTCGTTTCCGTCGACCCTTTGATCTTCCTTCCTCCAACAATTTCAATGCAAATATTTATACGCTTCAAATTGATGAACTTCAGCGATGTTACGCGAAAGAACGGTCTCTTTAATTGCTTTTCGTAATTGTAAGAAAGACGTTGGGACACTATCCATTGATGAATCATGAAAGAATTTTTATAGAAAGACTCGTGTCACTCCAAAAAACGTGCGTTGCGCGATTCGCAATTCCGTCGTTACGTTACGCAATGCAGCTACTTACTTATGTAAATCGGCTTAATAAACTGGAGTACTTATTTTAGAATGATTCGATTCGGTTCTCTCATGTATGACATATCCGGTTGAAAAAAAAATATAGCTGCTGTATACTATTTTTTTTTTTTAATTATAGCATAATTTAAGTTATTCGAGAAATAATGTCTTTTTATTTGTCTCTTCACGAAAAATTTATTCTCTCTAACAGTTCATTTACATAAAGTTCTTATCTGTTTATCATAATATCGCGTCGCGTTTATTTTCGTCGATGCTGCTGCTTTCCAATTGCTCTCCATCATTTTACATTTACCCAAAAAAATCCTCGTCGAATGCATAAAAATATTTTTTTCTTTTTAACTGGAACACGATTCGTTCCAGTTCTTCGTGTTCCCATTCCATTTCGAATTTTCTGCAAACAAGGACGAATGGTAAAACAAATGTTTGTCTAATAAAGAGGACACCTAACCCAAACCGAAGAGTTTGTAATACAGATAATGATTAGCTGCTAGAAAAATTGAAAACGATCAATCTAATAGGAAAAGGAAAAAATATTTTCACCAAGTCTAAGAAGATACGTTCAAGGTTGTGCAGCAAGTAACGATATTTTCCTTTTGACGATGATTTCCTTTCCACAGAATTTTTTAAAAGACCCAAACTTTATGACGGTTATATTCGTCAAACTACACTTCAAAGTACAAAAATACAAAAGTTACTTCCCTGAATGCAAATGTTTCATCGCAAGTTCCATTTAGTCCATTTTCATCTAAAAATAAAAATTTACATCTTGAATATAATCCAGAAGTATTTCAAAACGTGGACGATTAAAATGCTTCGAAAATTCAGTTGAAGTAGGTCGAGAGAAAAGGACCGATTCTTAGAAATACCAATTCTTCCAATTAAACGTCGAAGAATAGCTAAACGAACGAAGAATTAGGTAATTATCGATAATAGTAACGAGAGAATTTTAATTGCCATTCAGGCGTCGCGTTTCATCCCTTTTCCTCGAAATACACTGCACCCTTTTCTCAACCTACCGAAGGGTTTCGCCCACGCAAGTGTGAAACGTTATTTTCAGACAAGCTGGTTTCAAATACTGGGCGAAAAATACGATTGCGGTTTAGGGGAGTGTCTCGGTTTCAGGATCACCCGCTTTTTAAACTTTCTGTTCAGCTGATCCACCCTCTCGATCAATTTGCGAAATTAGGCCGTGCAAAAAAGATTCACGGCGTACGAGAGAAACGCGTACTTTCCTTCCCAAGATGAAGTTCACAGGGAGCACGGTGTCACGCGTAAAGTAAATTTATCTGATTCACGTATGATTTTTTCTTACAGCTTGAAAGCATAAACGTTTGCCTCTCGAGATATTTTCCCACGCTTCTTTACAAAACAGCAGATTATTTTAAGCTCGGCTACTACGATGACTCACCCGCCGTAATAACGTAGTAAAACAACAGTCTTGAGTCTTGTAATAATCAAATCCAAGGTTCCGTTGCGTTCTGATGTTTCGAAAACAAAATATGTAATTATACCGCGAGAATTCAACGTCCTGAGAGTAAAACATATTTGAGAGCAGTTAGCATTCGTGGAGCAACAGGAGCTCGTCAATTTTTCGAAAACTCTAGAATTGTAAGTAATTTGGAGCTATACTAACCGGGAGTTAGTTACTGAGCGGCAGTTCATACGCGGATCACATGGACTTCGCTTGCAACCGTATTTCCGCCCTTTAAATACGTACTTGAGCGACGGGGACCCCCTTCGCGCGCAAATGACCCCGTGCACGATGACGTCATGCTCGCGGAGGAGGGAGAAGGGAACATTTTGAAAGTTCAAATCACACACTTTCCGCACTGTATTTTAACGCGTTGGAAATTGATGCTTTATCTACCAATCTAACCTCTCTTGCGCTGGTAACTGGTTCGCGGACCATAACGAGAGATCAAAACCGTATACAATAATTCGTCTCCTTTTTGAATTCGTCGGTATATTATTGAGAAGTAATGAATTTATTATTTGTTTTGCCTGCTTAATTATACTTAAATATACTTAAAATTAAGAAAATGTTGCAATTTTATGACAAACAATTCTCGATGTGGCACACGTCATTCCAGCGCAAGAGGTTAACCACTTGCGCTGGCAACTGATTGCGGACCATAACGAGTGACCAAACCATACACAATAATTTCTTTTTCTTTTGAACTAGTCGGTATGATATCATGGATAGAAATTATTGAGAAATAATAAATTTAGTATTTGCTTTGCATACTTAATATACTAAGTATACTAAATATACTTAAAACTGAGAAAGTATTACAATTTTGGGTCAAATATTCTCGACGTGTGAGGCACGTCATTCCAGCGCAAGAGGTTTAGGATATCCCTAACACTATTACCTTCGATACAACCTCTTCCTAATCGGTATAACGTCAATTCTTTTTTTTTTATTATTAGATTAAAGTACTACTTTACACAAATATGGACCGTTTATAAATGTTCAAATTTAACTGTCTTGATTAACTGTGTAAATATTTCGACGTGCATACTGTAGATTTATCCTTTATTATATAAATTTTTTTCTGTAATTACTGAATATATTTTCTATAATTCCTAAATATATTTTCTGTAATTCCTGAAATTCCTACAATTTGATTTTACACCCACTTCTGAGCGTTTTATAGAGAAGGTACTATCACAAGGCAGTAACACGGTACTTAACTTAATGAAAGACGCGACAAATTTAAGTTTATTGACCATGAAAGTCGTCAATCCGTTTTCAATGACGCTACTGACGATGATAATGTCGCCGTCGTAAAAACACAAACGCTGTTTGTAAACGTTGAACTGGCTGACGATTCATCGGATTGCCCTGTACAGCATAAAAGCCGTAAAAAGATAATCAAACGATTACTATCTTACGTACTCAGCGTACTCTGATATACGTTTCACTTTCATACGTTATACGAATGTGTTTTCCTTGCGTAAACAGCCACCCCGTTTGTTGATAATCTATACTGTTTACCAGAAGCAGGGCTCTTCTTAATAGAAAATACAGCACTTTATCCCATCCCGTGAAATAACCCCCTTTTGCGTATAATTGGACAATTTATATTATTTTTTTAAGCATCTTTTTTTTGATTAGTGTCACAGCCGATTTACATACATAAAATCGCTAGGTTCAATTGGATCATCCACGCGAGTTAACGTTGGCCACCATTTGCGTCGATATTCGACAATCGCAAAAATGGACAATCTCTAGATCAGTGGTAACTGTTCCTATCACCGATTCAGTGGAGCTGAACGATCCGTGGAAATCGCGAGCAGCAAAACAACGATAAAAATAAACGCGTTAGCACGAGCTCTGCCATTCGTCTCCACGAAAATAGTGCGTCTGCCCAAGTATTGAACGCACCTTTCCCTCCCCCGGACAGAGAAAAACGACAAGAATCACAAGGGATGGAGTACCTCTATTGAAAAGCTAGCTCGATAGACACCCGCGAAACGAATATTTTTCTTATTAAAAGAAAAATTGCCTCGTACGTACGTATTTTGAAATTTTTGACAAACACTCTGTTTTGAATTACTCCGATTTAAAGAACATTGTACGAACATGTCTTTGGAGAAGTTGACGTGAAGCAGAGAAGTTCACGATTTAGGAATTTACAAGATTGAACTTTTGCTTTTTTTTCTGTTAAACAGCACGTCCATCGAGTTGTACTTACAATTTAATATACTCGCACTTAGCAAAGTTTGCACGAAGAGAACAGTTCTCGTCAGGAATAATAACAACGGACAGGCAATTAAATGATTGATACTCTTTCATTCACACCGAGATCTTTATTTTTAATTTATACGAAATAATTACCATGCCGAATCGCGTGTAACTGAACTTTCCAGAAGAAATTACGATAAAAGAAAGAAGAAAAAAATAAGATATCGTCAACTTTTACTCTCGATATTTATTGATAATTATTAACAATGCTAAGAGATTACCATTCTGGTAATTTTAAAATATACAGACTCTTTTTTTTTATAAAAAAAGACGCATACTCCCTACTACTCATCCGTAATTGCAAACTCGAATTCAATTAAGAAAAGCCACTTTTCTAGATTATTATCATCCACCGACAAGCATCGTTTACTATAGCCAGCTAGACGTGTTTAATAGCTGAACTTCGCGCGCGACCGGATCGATCGAATCGTCTCACTATACCAACATATTATATTGACGAATGGGTGAGTCTGAACATGCTGGTTGCTTCTATTGGGAGACATGAGAGTCTATTGTGATGAGAAGCCATCTAAACCACATAGTATAACGAACCCGGTAAACGATAACTTTTATTTTATTAGACTGCTCACTTCTACCAAAACAAATTCGATTATTTCTCTTGAAATTGGAAATCACGGTTGAAGTACGTACAGCGGCTACGAAAGTGTATCGTATTAGCACACAAGACTGTATTATTCAAATCCAAGTATACTGAATCTCGTGTATCATTTTCGGTAATATTTTCGTAACACCACGAAAACTTCATACTGATGAATGTGGATAAAGTGTGGAATTTGATTTAAAAAAAAAAAAAGAATGCTTCGTTGGAAAGTGAAAACTGTGCAAATACTTTCTCGTAGTCACATTCTTTTTATTCACACGGTAGAAATTCATGTTCAGAGGAATGAATTCAATCCAATGGGAATGATCTTGAACAGCAAGAATCCAATCCTGAGAGGGAAAATTACTATCTGACCGGTTAATTACAATATTCTGAACTTGGATAACGTTCTGACTGAAAATTATCGATAACGAGGCTGGACAAACTATGATTTTCGTTTCGAAACGCTCTTGCGTTCTGATTAATTTTTGTTACCCTCGAGGGTAAACTCACGATACATCGCGCCGCATCTGTTGCAGCTGCTCTCAGCGTGCAGTATCTTTAGAATTCCCCTCCGGTTTCTTTGTCGCGCAGCGCTTTATTCGTGAACGTTCTTTTTCAGAAGAACTCGAGGAAACTACTGCCACGAAATGCGCCGAAAAGCCACCTACTTTCTCTCCTCCCTTTTTTTCCCTCCATCACCCCCATCCCACTCCTTTTTTTTTTTTGCTCCATCTTTCCTCTCCTTTTTTTCAAGTACATCTGGTAACACCAAACTCGATTTTCTTGACCAATAATTTTCTGTCACAATATTGTGAATTCGTCCATGTAGAGAATTTTTGACAATTTAATTGTTAAATGCTATATAATAATAATAATAAAAAATTACCACAATAATAATAATAAAAAATTACCATAATAGTAATAATAATAATAAAAATTACAAAAAATATTAATTTTTGACATTTGTGACGATTTAAAAGAAAAAGTTTCACCATATCAATTACTCTATATTTGCGTCTCGCGTTACATTTAAATTCGCCCGCTAAACTTTTTAATTTACCGTAAAATTGCGTGCACGTATTATTCTGGCGCAATTTTACTCAGCAATGATACGTATGAACGTTTGAGATAAATAAAAATTAAATTGGATGTCGTCGGATGGATCTCTACTCTTTCAATGCTTGCGGGAGAATATTCGTCATACGCGACACGGCTAAACACGTCGAACGGGTGAGGTCGAAGGTTACAATTCAACGAAAGCGGGAATTATCTTCTTCTTCTTGTTGCCTTTGTTCACAATTAGCCTTTGTTCGCCGCGCAGAACGTACGGTTCTGAGGCGCGCCAGAATTACGTTTCAATTTATAGCCCGTGTGTGTATCTAGCTGGCGAACGTCGGTAAAAGTGCAAACTGCTTCTCTCCTGCTTTTACGCCACGTTCCTTCCAATTTCCGTTGACAAAGCCCCGTATATTATTCCTTTGTCACTTTCGAATGCGATCGTTTGTTTCCAAACGAAGATATTCGACAGAAGACAAGGAAGAAAAACAAAAAACAAAAAAAAAATAATAAAAAAAATAATAATTATCCATCTTCAGAAAAAGAATTCGGGAAATGTAATTTCTAACTAAATTTCACGATAATTACAAAATCAGCGCTGAGAAATCTAAATTAAAAAAAAAGAAAAAAAAAATTCGAATAAAATTGAATAACATCCATTGCAATCTAATTACGATCCAATTAATCGAAACTTCGGAGCATGAGAAATTCAACAGATACGTAAAATATTCTAAAAGTAAATTAAATTCTTTTCAGCTAAGAGCTCACCTAACTGATTCCTGTTAATTAAGCAGCCGTAAGTGCTAATTTATTTTAATTTTCTGCTCGTAACAACTGTTCCGTGATTAGACGTCAAAGTTATTTGAAATTATCACTTTTACGTTTGTTAGAAAATTGCATTGCAAACGCGTAGCGTTTTCAGTGAGAACCAGAGTGATAAGTCGCGGTGTGGCGAGAAGGTTTGCAAGTTAATAAATCATCGTGCACAACGATGAGCGCACGTGTTGCATTTAACAACCGTAGAAATTCATAGCGGAACAAGTGTGTCGTAACTCAATACACCACTTTCATCGGCTAACGCGCGAGTTTTCAGGATTGAGTTACGCCCCACGCATCCGTCCACCTTGACAAACTAACGTACATTACATAAATTCTTCCAAGAAGCGCTGACACGATCGACTAAGAACGATACTTCACGTTTCTGTACAAGTACAGAACTGTCGTTCGAGCACAATTCTAAATCTAAGTTTAAGGGCAGGGGCGATGGACTCGCGTGAATTATTTCGGCCAATTGAGTTCTAATCGAATATTTTACTCTTGGCGAAAGAAATCGATAAATAATTAGTGATTCTTATCGCAACCTTTGCTTCGTAATTAACCCCTTTGCACTCGACTGTCCCTTCTATTTAACAGTCTTACTTAAATATCTAGTCAACAGTTTGCACTTCCTTCTTTATGATTGTAGATGATTGTAATGAACGTAGGTACAACATTTTAATTCATAATAAGGACAAAAAAAATTTCAAAAGAAGAGGAGGACAGAGGCAGTCGTGAGTGAATAAACTGAACTTCTCATTGCTCCTTACGAAAGTTTATAAAATGTCGAAGCCAATTATTTTTGGAAATTGTGTACCATTAACATTGTCTTCTATATATTTAGAAATATAATCGGCAAAATTTATATGGCTAAATACCATTTGAACTGGACGATTATTTCCAATGCTTGTAGCGATACTTCACTCGCTATTTCGTAAATAAATTTCTGGTAGATGATGCAAAAAAAAAAAAAAAAGGTCTCCGAGGGCAAAGGTTGAGCAATATATACGCAGCAGCTGTGTATATCTCGCAATGCGTGATAACAACGAAACATAAATACGCGAGCCTCGTTTCTCTGGTAGAAAATATCTACAACGTTTTTGTTTCGAAGAAACTTTCCATTTTTACCATATACAGGAAACGGGATTTTATTTCGAGGCGTCAGTGAGAAATTCGCGCAAGAAGGGAAAACAAACATGGCCGTGAAACGCGAATCCAAAATAAGCATGGCGCGAAGTCCGTGCAAATTACGTAAATAAACAGAAGAAGCTACGGCCATGATCGTTGAAAAAAAAAAAAAAAAGGAGCAAGAAGTTATCACGCGACACATGCATTTCTAACGCAATAAATATATATGAAAGGAAATGAAATTTTCTCAACTACGAGATACGCTGCTACTCGATCGTAAAACGATCTTCTCGAGCTGTTCTCGGAAATATCGTTCAAACGAGAGAGGAGCATCTCTCTTCCCAGGAAGATCCGTTGCCTTCCTGTGCCCTCATTGTTTGCGTTTCGAACCGTTGGATCGACTAACGATCAAATATTCAACAAAGTTTATTAAGCTAACAATTAAGTTTTCAATGACATCACCGTTCTTCTTCTTGTACTACAGGCCGCTAATTACTGTACGTAAACGGTGTGCTAGTTGAAAAAGCGTTTAATGACAGATGCATACACATGCATGTGAATAAGCAAAATTTGATATTTCATCGAATTTATCGGAATTAATTGACACAACGTGTACACGTGATGAGGTGTAAATACAAATTGAGATAAATTGTAAATGTATCGTGGAAAATATTTAATGATTTAATTAAAAATCTCCTGTTTTCTATACACTATGTGCATCAAAATATGTTACACAACATTTTAATCGCCTCTCGCATGAAAATAAATCACTGTTTAAATTATTATCGCAATTGAAGAGCAGTGCTTATGCAACGATACAGTGTTCGTTGCACTTAACATTTGATAATATCGATAATTGCTTTGTTTCGTCGTGACAACGTGCGACGAACATCCTTCACGGAAGATTAAAAATAAGCAACTGAAAATATCGATTCAAGTGGCATTAAAAAATATGAAATTAAAAATACACTATGAACGCTTGATCATTATCGAGCGTACGGGATACTATTATACCTGGCTTCTTTTTACGTTATTAACTTAACGAGATTACACGATTTATCTGACATTGATGGCCATTTGTATTTGAAAACATATCAAGAATGAAGCAGTCGTTCAGGAAAATCTCATTACAGAAGATATGCTATCTTACACACTTGAATGCACGAGGAATGTCCTTTATTTTGTTTTTTTTTTTTTTAATCGTTTCATACAACGAGAATAAAAATTGACGACGTGCTCGATTGGTCTGTCAACGAGTGTGCTCGAAGGAATGTATTTTATGAAGGGTGCAATGGCATCGATCGAAATTCACGTGTCAATCACGTGCAAATAAAACTAGCGGCTGTAAAGCACACGCACTGCACAATTACATACATACTCGTTTCTTAATTAATCTTATCAATCGCGCAGAAAGTAACCGAGAATGAGAAAACAATGGAGGCTGATGAATCTTTTCAAATTTTGCGACACAAGCGCATCCCACGAGCAAGTAATTGACACTGATGCGATTTATTGTTCTGAAGTCCGTTATCTATCGTTGCGCAACCTAGCGATTTCGAAAAGTGTAACAGTAGGACAGGTTCTCTGTCAGATTGCAAAAAAACCAATCGAACAGTCATAACAGCAATTTCGATTCTCTGAAGATTGAACGAGCGGCAGCATTTAATTCGTGTAAGACTCGTTTTATTGAAGATCTCTGAATGAAGAGATGACTCACCGAAATATTTGTCCGGCTCTAGACCCGAATCTTTATCCAGTCCACATATGACAAAATAATCCGCGAACCTCTGTGGATGTTGCTCTGGTCCGCGCATTATTCCCAGACTCCCGTTCATCTTACCCCGAGGAAATAGATCGAATACGGCTCACCTCCGTGGCAGACGAAGCACCCTCACGAAAACGATTTCCACATTATGAACCACCACGAAACTGTCATTTCACGCGAGAGCGAAACAACAGCTGATGTTGACACGTACAGAACGTAACGCACGACTCCGCGGAGTGCAGGCCTCTCGCCGCGAATAATTGATCTTTTAGTCCATCGAGCGAAGTTGGCCGCGAGTCGATTTTTCGTAGTTGGCGCTGAAAACTGGCGCGTAACTTTAAATCGCCCCTGTCCTACACCAGGACTACTTTAACTGAATCCAACGAATCAGTATGAGACTCAGAACTCAAATAAACGAATTATGCTTAAACGAACCGACTAAACATTGTTCACTTTTATTTATTTCCAAATTTATTCAACGCGTACACTCAGGTTTACTGAAAAATTTGCAATTTCGAATTCTGGCTTTGAAGGAAAGATTTGTAATTGTTTTACAGTTCTATACGTTTCAGGTGTAGTCGCAAAACGTTTTTCAGTGATTATTGTATCAAATCAGGGGGCAAGATGTAATAAAATAAAATCGATCGATATAGCATGAATGGGATTTCGCGTTGGTAAAACTGATCTAATACTTCATTGCGCCATCTGTATAATTGCACAGTGCCACAAATGTTTGTCCCGTTTGTTCACTCATGGACAGGTTAGATTTGTGCAATTCAACTTGAGTATCATTCGGTATTAACTATACTGTAGGAAGGTTTAGAATTTTCACGTTTTTACGGATAATGGAGGAAGTTGACAATATAATCATTCATTCATTGCGTCAAATAGGCTGGTAAGTTCTATTTTGAACGGCTTCACACGACGTTTAACAGACTTTTGATATCTGATATTAACCGGTTTTATACGACTAGTGGTGGGCGGTGATATTATCTGCATTAAATTCTATACTTTCGAATAGTAATTCGAAATAAATTCATAATTTATTTCATTAAACTGCGAGAGTTTCCTTAAATAGAATATAGATTGTGATATTGAAAGGGTTTTTGTAAACGATTGCTAAATGATTGCAAAAACGTGAAATAATTGCATGGAAAACACATCAGCTTAAGTAATATTCATTTAACATATAGGCATTATTTAATTCTTTCTTTCTTTTTTAGTAATTAAACGTTAAATAAAGTGTCATTTATATAAAAATATTTTGAAAATTTTTTAACATCAATTTTTTCAGTGACATAGGAGAGAATATAACAAATCTCAGTGGTTTCAATACTAACACAGAATTGGTAGTAGAAGCAACGGTAAAATGTTTGGACATAATAAGACCAGGTCTTGGATTGTCAACAGTTTTACCCGTGAATATGGCAGCCAGATTTCGACTAGGTGCTACACTTGCTCAAGCATGTTCAGTAAGATTTTACAAATATGAAAATTATTTGCGTAATTTTAACATTTTAATTTTGATACCTAATTTGTAAATTTAGGAATTAGGATACAAAGGTGATATTGGCTACCAAACGTTTTTATATAGCTCGGAAGGAGATCTGCGAAAAGTTTTTATGTTTCTTATTGAAAAACTACCAAAAGAAAGTGATAAACCTCTGAGTGAACCTGTTAGTAATGTTGCATTACTGGAAAAATCTATAGCTACAGCAATAGCACAAAGCCTAGCAGCTCCATGGTTGCCACATTATTGTCATACAAAGGGATTTAGAAATAGAGGAAGAGCGAGAATTCCTTATAAATCTGTAAATTTAGAAGTTCCAAAAATGGAAAGTAAGGAAGGTAATGTTGCTCATTTTTAATGTATTTCGACGTTATTGAACTGAATATACTTAAATTTTACTTATCGCAGTATACCAAGATTATTGCATACATTATATGCAATCTGTGCCTGAGCAAGTGCAAAATCAATCATCATTTCTACCTTCTTTGATATCTTACAATGCAAGAGCTCTTCATTCACATTCAATGAGTATTCTTGATCAAATAAATTGGTTAAACAAACAATATTGCGATAAAATGACTGAAGCTAATATGCCTGGTGATGTTAATGTTCTGAACAGGGACTCGACAAAAAATACAACATTACCCTCTACAGTAAGCTTTAAAAAATATTGGTAATGATTGTAGACTCATTGAAAACTTTTCTATTAATTTCTTGTTACCTTCTTGTATATAGCAACCTCAAATAAAAGATAATGGCACTAGAGAAACTAAAATTGTAGATAAAAAAATATTAGATAAAATGGAAAAACAAGACTTACAAATAGAAAAAATAAAAGTAGAATGCGAGGGTCTCAGAAATGATATGGAAAAATTACAAGACGCAATCAAGAACCTAACTACCAGTGTAACACAAGTAACGACAAATTATCAAAACGAAGAAAAAGAATTGACAATTAATGAAGAACAAAAGAAAATCAAAGCAAGAATTTACGATCTGTTTCAAGACGGCGAAGAAAATATTAAAAAACTAGAGGCAGCAATTGAAACAACAACAAGTAAATTAATCAATTTAGGTAATCAGTGGGAGAAACATAGAGTGCCTCTAATTCAAAAGTATAGGCAAGAAAGAGAAAAACATTCTACTAAAGCTGTAAGTACTGTCATTTTGATATAAAATGAAATTCACATACAAAATGAAAATCTCATGTATTTAATATGTTTAGAGTGCAAGCCAAAAGAAACTTGATGATATAAAGTTATTAAAAGAAAAGGAAAGAGAACTACAAGAAGAATGTCGTAATAAAGATCAACAATATTCGCAATTGGTAATTGAAGTTCAAAAATTACCCAAAGAAGTGAATAGATCCGCGTACACCCAGCGAATTTTAGAAATAATTAACAACATTAGGAAACAAAGAGATGAAATTAATAAAGTACTAGTTGACACGCGTGAAATCCAAAAAGAAATTAACACGCTTACAGGCAGACTAGAAAGATCCTTTACTGTTGCCGATGAATTAATATTTCGAGATGCAAGAACGAATGAAGCATCGAGAAAAGCTTATAAATTATTAGCCACACTTCATTCTGATTGTAGCGAACTTGTAAGTCTAGTAGAAGAAACAGGTGCAACTATAAGAGAAATAAGAGACTTAGAAGAGCAGGTAAATAAGATTCTTATATCGCTTACAAAACATTAAAACAATATAATTAAAATAATTTTTAATGCATCTCGTTCTAGATTGATTCTGAAGCTACAAAAAATGTTGGAGCAAATTTGGAAAGGATAACTGCTGATTTGAAACAAATGAAACAAGAAACCGCGGAATTAACGGCACAGTTACAGAATAAAACTTCGTGATTTTTACATAATCTGTGATATTATGGTATATTATTTGTAATAACAACGACCAGGTAAAAGTTCTATTAATATTAAAAGAAGAATCAGCTAAAATTTTAATTATAATAATAATTTTTTACCAAAATTAAAATTATATCGTATTTACAGGACATTCCTTATAAACGAATACGATTACGAAGACCAAATTTTATAATTATGCAAAATTTGTTACATTGCTGCCTGAAAAACAGTCTTTAACAGTTATTCTAAGTTCAAGAATAACTGTTAAATGTGTGCCTTGGTCCAAAGTTGTATACGTAATGCTAATCTTGCTTACAAATGGGCCAAGATGTGACATGATGGACTCAATATCAACGCTCAAACAGAACGTTATTTGTTACAGAGCCTAATAATTTTTTAGCATAAACTTTAATTGTACAGTTAACTTTCATATTTCTAAGAAATAAATGGCTTTAGAAATATCTGCTATAAACCTATATAAACGTTTAAGAAAATACTATTAAGTGATTATGTACAAAATATGAGAGATAAATAATATGATACATATTTTTACTGTTCCTCATCATTGTAGACCCTTTAACTTTTGTAAAAATTTGATTCATTGATTAAAATTTTATCTAGACACATTTATTCAACAATTATAAATATGCCAAAAATTATTCATTTTATGTTTAAATCATGGGTGGTGTATATTCCGCCTCTCTTTCTAATTTCTTCAATTTTCTTTCAGCACCATGAATTTTAGCGACTCTATCCATTTCTTCCTTTTCCTTTGTTTCTATTTCCTCTATCTCTAGTTCTATTTGTTCTTCATTATCAAAGAAAGTTAAATATCGTTCTTGTCTCTTCATTTCTTCCTTTAATTTTTGTATTTCTAATTTTTTAGCTTTTTGATTTATTAGTTCTATTTGCTTATCTAATATCAAATTTCTCTTCTCTTCCCATTCAGTATATTTCTGAAATATTAAGCAAAAATAAAAGATAAAATAATAAACAGTAAGTTTAATTAATTAAATCTTTTTCTCTGCTTTTTACTGTATTTAATTACCTGTAACTGTTCGTTTACATCTATATCATGTTGCTTTTCAACTGCAGATTTAATATTATTTTTTAATGTTTCAATCAAATTGCCTTTACACAAAGTCTTTCCTTTCAACACACTGACTTCTGACATTAATTGTTCAAACTCATTTGCTGCTGCCTCTTCTTTAAATACTTTTTCTTTATCTTTTTCGATTAAATCAAAAACTTCACTGTAAATAACATCTCCTTCAACTTCATTCAACCATTGTTTTATTGAATTTGATGCATCTTGATATTTTTTATACAATATCAAACCTCTCAACTGGCAAGTCCTACCTAATGCATTGTTCATAAATCTTCCTTGAAAAGCCAATGTTTTCCCAACTAAATCAAATGGATCGGTGAGATCAAAATGATCGTCAAAGAATGGATTTCTAAGATAACGTACACGTATTTTTATTTCCTCTTTAGTATCTTCTACTAGTTCTGGTGGCTTTTGCCAGGCATCTGGATTTTCTAAATATTTATGACAAGCATATATAGACAGCGCGTTAGTTATCAAATGATCAGTATCCTCTTGCAACATAGGCAAAACAGCAATTTTTGCAGCACTGGCGTAGTCTTCTTTCTTTATGTATTCGTTCATCAGCATGTTGTAACACACGTAATCAGGGAAAATGCCGTACTTAAGTCTGTTATGTAAGACATTCATGAGTTCTTGAGTACAGCCATTGTCAAACAGATATCTTATAACAGCATGATGCGTTGAATCTAGAGTATTTGTTGTTTCTGCACTTTTTCTAAGTCTCTCGAGTATATTCAATAATTCATCTACCTGTTCCTTGCTCTTTACAGTATTGGCAAATATGTCTACATCTACTGCGCTCACTTTCCCATGAGCAAAAAATTGACTGTCTAATGATATAAATAAATCTTCTGGTTTAAATTTTTGTAACAGCGGAGATTGAAGACGAGATTTCCATGCCTCCTGGCACTGGTATGCTTCTGACAGAAAAGATCGTTTCTGGACTACAGTTTTGTAATACACTTTTCTGCCAGATCTAAATATCTTCAACATTTTATGTTCCATACTTTATCATTAAATCATATTTTTAACAAAATAGCTTCATTATCTTCCCATTTACATAAATCATAAGAGGTTATAATTACAATTGCAACATGATGTATGAAAAAGAATATATTATGTCTTTTTTTGAATTCGACGCGGTGATAGTAAAATTAACCTATAATTTCTATTTATGCGATCCTATTTATATTATCCTTTGTATGCAGTTTTCCAAAATTCTTAAAACACTTTCAACGTGAAAACTTTTCACCTCACTTGAATCTAGCTATGATCTATAGCAACCACGCATGTGGCGGATTCTCGTATGATTACGTTACATGTGCCTGTGTTTATAAATATATATACATATCTGGAGAACGCCGAAACCAATTCTGACTAACACTAATTTCGTGTTAGATCAAAATCATTTTAAACAACATCTGGAAGATAGTACACGTTTTCTAGAATGGTAAGGAACACGAATAAATTTATAAATTATCACGACACAAAGGTTATGTCGTCTATGATATGCGATCATTGCAAAGCCGAATTTGACATTTTTTTCAGTATTCGTTACTTAATAAGACTGAGAACGCACACGAAGATAGTATTTGGACCTGTGCTTGGGGCTGTTTGAAAAAGAAGAGGGAATTACAACCGGATAATGAAGATTCACGGTAATTAATATTGATGTATCTCTTTCCATCATTATTTACATCTTGTGCATAACTTTCTCTTTTGTATGACAGTGAATCGATACAGTTTAACGAGGATGAAACAATGGAATATTTGGTAACTGGCTCGGTCGACGATGCTGTTAAAGTTTGGGAACAAAAGGAAAAAAGTTTACAATTAAAATATAAGTTGTCTGGACATTCGCTTGGTGTAGTATCTGTTGCTGTAAATTCAGATGGCTCCAGTGAGGCATTTATAATGTTATGCTATTTCTTTTGTATTATATTTTAATAAATATATTAGTAAGAGAATTCATTTATATAAGTAAGAAATATAAATGAAAATATACACGCGTGCTTTTAGAATGTGCATCAAGCTCGTTAGACTCTAGCTTAAAGTTATGGGATTTGGAAACTGGAGAGAAAATGTCAAGTATTGAAGTAGGCCCTGTAGATATCTGGACGGTAGTATTTTCTCCGGATGATAAGTTCATTGTATCTGGTAGTCATTCTGGTAAAATACATTTGTATGGAACGGAAAGTGGTAAACAGGAACAAACTTTGGATACTGGGGGGAAATTTATATTGAGCATTGCCTATGTATGTATTTCAATGTTATTTACAATCGTATAATATCGTTCAGAAATAAATTAAAACAAATTTTGCATTGTATAATCACTTATTTTAGAGTCCTGATGGTAAATACATTGTTAGTGGTGCAATTGATGGAATTATCAATATCTTTGATGTTACTTATGGAAAGATGTTGCGTGCGTTGGAAGGTAATAAAAAATTTGTTTTGTTAATATTTAACGGTTTATATTCATTAATATGTATAATTTTTAATGTTTAGGACATGCAATGCCTATTAGGTCACTTTGTTTTTCACCAGATTCTCAGTTATTTCTAACTGCGTCAGATGATGGACACATGAAATTGTACGATATGTAAGTAATTTAAGCTGTTTAATCTTTGAACTGACATAAGTTAAAGATATGGTTAAAAGACTGATTATCTCTTTGTTTCTTTTTTTTTTTCCATTTAGGAAAGATCCTAATGTAGCAGGAACTATGTCAGGTCATGCTTCGTGGGTACTTGGTGTTGCTTTTTCTCCAAATGGTCAACAATTTGCATCTAGTAGTTCGGATCATACAGTTAAAGTGTGGGACCTAGCTCAAAGACAATGTTTACATACATTTAACGAACACAACGATCAGGTAAGATGTTACATCAATACCATTTATAGGATTTTTTGTTGTAAATTTAAATACTTTGTTTTTCTAGGTATGGGCTGTAAAGTACAATCCACAAAGGAATAACATAATTGCATCAGTATCTGAAGACAAATCCATTAATCTTTATGAATGTCCATTGTATGATAAATAAATTTTTATAATTATGAATAACTGTGTATTATTTTATATATATATGTATATATTATACAGTTTAAAATGTTATATTTTGCTACGACCGAAATAAAATAGACATTAGTAGCTATAAATTTTATTGTTCTTAATATACAAATTATTAAGATATCTGCCGAATCTAAAATACAATATAACAAAAAGACGAATTATTACATAAGATCTAAGTAAAAGATGAAAATTACAAAAGAACCCTGAAAAGGAATTCCGGTGTACAGACCAAATCTTGTATAAAGAAAGAAACGTAAAGCTACCCCGATATGGTTCCAAGTTGGAAGGGTTAAATCTAATTAACTCGAACTGGAACAGGGTACAAGATGCGTGTAATAAATACGTAAACAATGAACAGTAAAATCTGTTCTATATCGTGTCAAACAGTTTCCTTCTAATGAGATTTTTAGATCGATCCAGCGTACATAGAAGGAAAGATGACGCGGCATAGGAGAAAACTTAAAGTATCGCATACGCATTAAACAATTCAAGTATATAGCAAATTTCTCAGTAAAAACCGACGAACAAAAATGAGAATGTATGAGAGTAAAATTATTAAACGTGCCATGCCAATGCCTCTCAAACTTTCCGACCTATAAATACATAATTGATCCGTACACACTCTTAATTGTACCTACATGTATTTTAGAAAGGGTAACAGTCGAATCAGTAGACACATGCAAATCTGATTTTCCTTTTTTTATGTAATACATATATGACCAAAATAGAAGCTATTTTAATTGTAGATTTTCAAATAGACTAGAAACTTAAAGTAAAGGTTTACAAAATTTTGTCTCTTCACCATGTAATGCCAGTTTAGCGTTACTTAGACCGCTACGATCGATATAAACATCACTACCGTTTTTTTTCTGTTCTTTTTTTTTCTATCGTAACATTCTGCTGCGCTGAAAATGTCCAAGTTGCGTCCGAATCTTCATCGTGTTTCTATCAGTCTTTAAAAAAGTAATTAGACTTTGTATTCGCTTTAAAAGGATACAAATCAGCTTACGATGGAAACAAAATACAGATCTCATTCCTTGCGAATTTATCTATTACGAAGATGTATAGCGATACCATTTCTGCGATATACATCACGAGTCGTAATACGTATTCACTAAACTTTCTACATTCTTCATCGACGTTCAATATATACAAAATTGAATAAATAATCGAGCAATAATTACTGCTACGTACTACCGATTTTTAATTTTCATCGTATAATCATGGAATTTCTCAATATATGTATATACAACACGTAAAGTGAATAGGAATGATATATCAGGATTTTCGGCTATGTCACATTTCAATTAATATACCTCTTTAAAAAACTCGGGGGAGATAATAAAAACTGCACTGCCAATGCACGTGCAACGAAGAGAAGAAGAAAAAAAAAATTACTCAAACGTTAATTACTCTTCCTGTCTTGTGTAAAAATTAATGAGATACCATGAAGATTTTCCGTGTCCTCGAAACGATGCACGAGGTATGAGAGAAACCTTTAACTTACTTATCGAGCAGTACTCGTAATACGTAATGCGCGTCGATTTACGATCAACGCGGCAAGTAAAGCAAATGTACAATGACTAGCCTGAAACAGAAAAGCGATACTACGAAAGGATAGCTGTTTACTTCAGAACAGGCTCTCCCTATACCGTTGTCACTCTCGTGGAACCTGTGACTATGTCGCTGTGACAATCCGTCGCCACTTTGAATTTGCTTTCGGTTTCGTCCGGCGTTACTTTAGCTATCTGCGAGGGGACGTCTTGCTTCGGGTTGTAATTGAAGGGCGGTACAATGGCGGACGCGGGTGTACGCACACCGACCCCATTAACGTAGCCCTGCGCGGAGCCTTCGGCGTTCGCTGGGTCTACTCTTATGAAGGAGCCAAGGCGCGATATTCGTTTCGTGGGGTCCACCTCGGTCGCGGAGGTCTCGGTGTTCTGCGATTTTCGCAACACGACCGAGGTGGTATCACCCACGTCCACGGTGTCCCTCTTGTGCGACGACGCCTCGCCAGACTTCACAGGGATCTTGCAAGGGGCGTCGTTCGCGTTCATTCCGCTCAGGTCGCACGAGTTTCTGTATTTCGCTTTGCTCGGCTGCACGCCCATTACCAACGGCCTTTTCAACTTTGATTTGTACAGAGCCGACTCCGGATGATCATTCTCCTGGGGCATCCCTTCGAACGTCGAGCTGCGAAACAATCTGAAGCGGGGATCGCACGCGGGAGACGGAGAAGCGTCCACGTCGTTGGCACAGTTGCCAGGCTGTAACCACTGCCTGGTGTCTGGTTTCTCGAAACGTTGCCTGTTCTTGCTCTCCTCCACCTTCTTCCAGAGGCTTGCGATCTTGCTGGTCGCTTCCTTCGCCAACTTTCTCGTCTGCATGCTCGTCGACGAGTTCGACACGATGCTGGAATTGCTGTTGGATCTCTGACCGAGGGGACCTACCTTTCGAAACGTTTTGCCGCTCTCCGCTTGCGCGGGAAGAACGTTTTGATTGTTGGCTGTCGAGATTTTCGGCGTTGCGGCCACCTTTCCCGTGGGCAGTCGTTTCGGAGCGACGAGCAACGGCAACGTTGCTTTCGACGGTTGAATCTTCTCCGAAGGATTAGCCTTCGACGACGATTTTGATTGGTGCGCCTGGTGCGTTTTCGGCGAGATCTTCGGCTTAACGGTCGTCGGATGCACCTTGGACGTCGCGCCTCTGATCGGCTTTGCGATTTTCGTTTTTATCGGGGAGGAGGACGAGGACACCACCGTGGGCGCGTTCTCCACTTCCGGCTCGTCTTTGGTGAACGTGCCTTGCCGTTCCAACGGCTTCACCGTCACGTCTGTCTTCGTCTCTTGCTGGTAATTCGAGGAAGAGCAGGTCGGTGGCGTGCTGTGTCTTTTCACCGATTTCGTGAACGTGAACGACGATCCCTTTTGAGGGACCGACGCTCTCTTCGCCGCCACTGATATCTTCGTTCTCTTGTCGTCTGTCGAGCTAGGAGCGATCGCCTTTGACTTTGCTGGCTCTTTCGTTCCGACGCTCGGACTGTTGTTGTTATTATTTTGTCTGAGAGTGGTAGCTCTGGTTGCTCTCACGATCGGCGAGGTGTTGCTACGGCCTATGGGAATTCCACTGACGGAGTTCGCCTGTTTCAACGGCGACGACTGCGGCGTCGGCTTTCGCGTAATCGGGTTCGAGTAGAGGGCTTTTCTCCTGCCTCGAATAGCCTTTGGACTCTCCGGGTCCGACTTGTCCGTGGCGTTGGAGTCGTTGCTGGGATCTCTCACCATTCCCGGTTTGATTATTCGCGGCCTCTTCGTTTCCCTGGGTGGCCCTTCGGTGTTATTCGACTCGTCCTCGCTCTCAGTTTCAACGTTCTCGTTGTACCTCGTGTCTTCCTGCAACAACCCGACCTCTTCGATCTCCGTCGTCTCTTCTGGCTCTCGCGCGCCGTTCATCTGCTCAGCGCACGAGCCTATCAGCTTCTTCGAAACGCCGTTGACGAATCGCATCCGCAAGTTCCGCTCCGACTCTGACTCGTTCGACACTAAGCTGATGGTCTCGCAATCGAGCAACCCGTCATCGCCAGTTTCACTCGCCTTGTTCGACTCGTTCAACGTGTTCAAAACGATGGTCGCGTTCTGCTCGAGCATCGTTTGAATCTCATCCGGCTCGATGTTGCGCGTCGAGTCCGCGCAATTCCCCTCCGAATCTCGGAATATTCGCTCCGAATCGTTCAGCGTTCTCGTGCGATATCTTTCCCTGTTCTTCTTCTGCTCGGCGCGCTTCTTGATCAACGTCTTGCAGGCGGACAATTTCGTCAACGTCGGGATGGCGGATTTCACCGGGGATATCGCTCCGGGGGCAGGCTTCTCGGAGTTCTCTTGCTCGCAAGCAGCGTTAACATTGTCCTGTTGATTAGTTTGATCGTGATTCGTGTCGGGGAAGGGATTTTCCAATACCTGCGTTTGGAACCTGGCTCTGTCCTCCTGTCTACGTTGTTTGGGCGTTAACTTGGAGAACGGCGAGATCTTTCCTCGCGCGATTTTCTCCTCAACGACGTTCTCTTTACGCTGTTGTTCCTCCTCCTTCTTGTCGAGCTCCCCAGCTATGGTGTACGTCTTGTATCTTTCCTTCGCCATAGTTCTCTTCTGCTTCGGCGTTAGATTTCTGTGCAGTCGTTTCCTCGGCGTGGACTCTGCCGAGCTAGTGACGCAGTATTCCGACGAGATCGGAGTGACTGCCTCGTCGGTGTCGCCTGCCTCGTCGATCCTGTCTATCGTGACAGGATGCGGTGCTTCTTCGGTGTGCAGTTCAGCGTCGATGCACAACGTGTCGCTGCATATCGTCTCCGTAGCCTGTTCCATCGTCGACTCGTCCATCTCGCACACTTCGTTGAACAACGAGGGCGGATTGATGTTCTCCAGGCACTCGCTCATGCTGTTGTTCGCGCTGTTCTGCATCGCCTCGGCGTAACGCATGCACGTCATGGACAGCACGTTGGCGACCGGTTTCAGCAGGTCGAAGACGGCGTCGCTTCCGCTCAGGTTCTGCGTGTCCTGATACTTGGAGTCTGCCACTTCCGACGTGATGCTCGCCACGCTCAGCATGCTGTTCTCCATGTCGCCGACGTCCGGCAGTTCGTCCATCATCGACGGTGGTTTCACGCTTTCCAAGTGGGAGCCGGTGCACTCGTTCAACAAATTCTCCAAACTGCCAGCGTGGCTCTGTGTCTGGCTGAGAGCCCTCTTAGCAACGACGCCCAAAGGGAGGGACTTCTTGCGACAGCTTCGTGACTCCGACGACGATACCTGATTCTTCACCTGAGCCGGAGGCAAGGACGCGGAATTACACCTGTCCCGATTGACGAACGACTCGCTGCAGTCACCCGAGCCGGCGTAGCTGGCTGTCAACGACAGCAAGCTTCCCATCGAGGAGGGAGGCTTGATCGCTTCCAAATCCATGGACGTTATGCTAGTCGCCTCCAGCTCGTTCTGTCTGTTCATCTCCGCGTCCACCGCCTCGGCCAGCTTAATCGCCTCCCTCTGAATGATTCTCGAGCTGGTCATGTGCCCGCTCTCGCTGCTCGCCGTCTCGTAACACTCCGAGGTGACTGTCCCCGGTTCCTCTGGCACGTCGCTCTTAAACGAGCCGATGATCGGCGCGCTTATGCTGATGCTTGGAAAAGAGATGTCGTTCGGAGTATCCTCGTTCCACGTGTCGCTCAGTATGCTCTGTTTCATCGTGCTCGAGTCTCGTTCGCGAATCGCCTCCGTTTGTTGCACGAGAGTCGCGGTCAATCGATCCAACGAGGCGATCATGGCGTCCGGATCTCTTTGACGACGATACACGTCTTCCTTCTCCACGTGTTTCGCCGAGTCTGCGAGCTTCTGTTTGTACTTGGAGTCGACCTCCTCTTTTCTAACGCCGTCGACCTCGCACGTGTCGCTGTACGCTTTTTTGCTGTCGTTCGAACTGCCGATCTGTCGGTCTCCAAATTCATCGTCGGCTCGACTCGAACCCGAAGTATTAGTCAGCTGAATATCGTCCATGGCTTTCGTCAGTCCAGGCTGTATGCAGAGTTCTAGAAGCGCGTGTTCAGACTGTTCAACGGAATCGATCGATTCGCTGCTCTCCGAGTCTTTGGCGTAAGATTGTTGCATGGGCGAATTCTCGGTCGGCTTGCCTCTCGAGTTCTCCGACGTTCTCTCACTTTCCCATTTAACGCAATCGTCGTCTATGTTTTGATCGTTGTCGATGAGATCGTTGTGAATCAAAGACGACATGTCCTCGTTCGACTGTGTATCGATACTGGACAGGTATTGTTGCTGAGTAGGTTCTGTGTTGAACACTACCGTTTCGTGTAGTATCGGGCTGTTTCTCAAGTACAGATTATCGTCGCCTAATATCGAATTGTGCTCCGTGTTTGTCACCTTGTCCAACTCATTCTGCAGATCTTGATTCGATGGTTGCATTGGAATTCTAGTTTCCACCATCTGAAATGAAATGAAGTTTGTCCATTGTAATATAATTACAAGCAATGTATAAAGGTGAGATGATAATATTAAGTAAGATAATATATTATATATAATATAATATAATATAATATACAATATAAGATAATATAATAGATGATAAAATCGCTACCTTTTGCATAAATTTGTCCAGACTTTGATTGCTATCTGAGACGATATTCATGTTTGATGAATTATCATTGACATTGTTATCTGTACAAATGTCGGGGTTTATTATTTCTTCGGATCCCGATCGTTTCGTATCAAGACTGTTCATGGTAGAATCGATTGACGAATTACATTCCATTTGATCTAATGCAACGCTCGTTTGATATCTGGCGAGATTACTTTCATTTCGCGAGACTTTCTCGAAATTATTCCCTATAAACGAATGCCTGTGCCTAGAAAGAAACGTAAACACGTGAATTTTACTTGATAAAATAAATAAAATAGACAGAGTAAATTTCGAAGTACGAATCGATATATTCACCTATTGTTTTGCATTCCAATGTTAATACAAGCTGTAAGCAAATCTTCATCGTCCTCATCACCATCACTGACTTGATCTAAACATTCGGAAGAGTTGTTTATATTTAATATATAAGGCATGTTACGGGTATCTCCTTTTAGTTCAAATTCCTTACATCCTGAATCATTGGAAGCCTTCAATGCATTGGCCACGTACGAATTAACTCCGTTGTTGGGATAATTTTTATCGAATTTGTGGTCATGAGTGTCATATTTTTTTTGCATATCTATAATAAAACAGACGCAACGCCGTTTAAAACATTTCCATCGAATTCTATGTTTCTAGAAACATATCTGTGTTTACATCTCTGTATTGTCTCGTTCCGATTACTTTACCTGGCTTATTTTTTGTAGAATTGGACGCTATATTGTCACTCTCGTCGTATTGTAAGTTGCTCGAGGGCACTTGTGTCAATGTTGCTCTTAAGCTGTGAATAAAACAACACAAGTTTCGTTGTAACGATTTCAATTAATTTCACTAGCCATATATATATATATATATATATATATATATATATATATATATATATATATATATATATATATATAATACTACAAACCTTAATGGAGTTTTCACAGAAGCGCGATTATCTTCCTCGACGTTACTGTCCTTGATGTTCGTTTCGAAGTAACGCAACGGCTGATTTCCCGCCTTGTCGTTCGAAACGTCGTTCGTACATTCCAGAGTCAATTCCTCCTTGTCCTGTAGTTTACCCTGCTCTTGAATCCTCTTCAACAAACTCCTCTGTCGACTGTCCTCTTGCAGATCGGACGCCGATGCCGCTCTAGACGAATTTAAAGACGTGCCGTGAGGCGTCCCTTCCGTGCAATAAGTTTTCACCGTGTCCTCGTGAATGAGCTCTTGATCGTTGCTCGGGAAGTAATGGGAGTGTGGTTTCTCCTCGTCTTCGAGGCTTCGTTCGGCGTAGCGCAGGCTGTAGTCGGTCGGTTGATCCAAATCGGTCTCGGCGTAATCGCTGAACAAATTCCCCTCTGTTCGATGAGCGATCGTCGGCGAGATAGCCTGTTGGATGGTGTTCAGCGAGTTGTGCTGGTGCAGAACGCCGGTCTTGTCGTAGACGTTCCCGTAGCTGATGGTATCCTTCACGGGAGAGCTGTTGTTGACTGCGAACGACAACGAGGTCGAGGTTTCTATCCCTGTGTTCGCGGTTCTTGCGCGGACGTTCAGCTCCGTTTCCTCGGTGACGCTCGATTGGCTGCCGGTCTTGAGCGCGGACGCGACTCCCTGTGGCAAGTTGTCCTCCACCGAAGAGTGCAACAAATTCTGCGAACAGGCGGACTCTTGATCCGGCGCCGAGGACCAGGATATGGTGGAGTTGGTGCATCTAAGATCGCCGAGACCGCCGTTGAAACCGTCTGACGGCTTCAAACGATCCGGTATCGCGTTCTTGTAGCGTAACGTGTACTTCTTCTCCGACGAGGTCCTCGAGTGAACGTCGCTGCTGGACATCCCGCTGTCGAAACCGACCGCGGAGTGCAGCGACGAGGACTGCTGTTTCATTTGAACGTCGGTGGGTGAGAGACCGTTTAACACGTGTCGATTCACTCTTTCGAACATGGTGTCGGAGTGGGTGCTCGTCACGGAGCGCATCGAGTCTCGACTTTCGCTTCTGGCCACTCCGTTGCATTTCGCCAGGTTATTGGACGTGCCAGGCTGATTGTGCAGCTGATAAGAGCGCAAAGTGCGCGTCGCGTTGATCCCTAAGAAGCTGTGCTCCACTTTGAACGAGAACTTGTCGTCTTTGTTGGTCGGGGACGTGCTCGGCTCGATGTTGTCGCACGTTTCCGCCAAGTTTTGATCTATCTCTTGCTCCAGGGCTCTCTGCCTGCGGGCAACCAAAGTTGGTAGCGTCGGAAGGCCCAGACCGCGCGCCGTCGAATCTAGATGGACGAGATTGTTACAGCCCGGCCTGGCGCTCAGCAAATTCTTCAACGCAGCGCTCGAACCCATCGAGATCATTTTGTGCTTCGAGTGAATTAAACTGCGAAGCATCGGAACGGCGCCGAGGTCCCACAACAGGCGCTGATCTTGAGGACACCGGGCAGAGAGGTTCCACAGAGCCCCGCAAGCGTTGCTGACGACGGTTAAACTGGGCGATCGCAGTTGCTGCAACAACACTTGCAAACATCCTCTTTCTCGCACGATGGCTCGATAATCCTCCCTGACGGCAATGTGGCTGGACACGTTTCTCAATATGCCACCGGCGTTCTCCACAATGGCCAAGGTTTTGGACGGTGCTTTGTAGCTCAGCATGTCGACGAGGAACGCCAGCGCACCGTCCACGGCGCAAATGTCTACTTTGTTCGTGCTACAGTGCGCCGACAAGTTCCAAAGCGCCGAGAGTATCGACTTGAGCGTTGATTCCTTTCTGCCCTCCATCGCGGCCTTCATCAAACCGGTCACCGCCCCTACTTCCCTCAAAGTCTGTTTGCTGCTGGTGTCAGCCCGCCACGACAGATTCCTCAGTACAGACGCCGTCACCTGTCTGAGGTCGTCGCTCGGGCTCCTCAACTGGGAGACCAGAGCCTTCATGAACTCCCGAAAGGAGCAGAGCAACGCCTTGTTGTTCCCGTCGCCGAACGTCAGGTTCGTCAACGCCATTCCGGCATATCTGCGCAAGGTGATGCAGTTCTGATCGTCGCACTCGCTCCCATGAGCCATGTGATCCATCTCGATCAATTCCGCGACCGCGTGAAGCCCGCCAAGCTGGCACATGGCGTGACGATGGGCCTCGTCGAACGAAAGCTTCATCAACGCGGCTATCGTCGGTCCAGGATGCCTCTCCAGGTCGTCGGGAACTTGCCCCGTTTCCAGAGACGTCCTCAGAGCCTGACAATAGTCCCGTAATTGCTCGAGGAACCGGAGGACCCTCGCCTCTCGACGCCCGGCCCTCTCGTCGCTTTTCGCGTATACTATATTGTGCAGAGCGCGGGACGCTTTCTCTCTGGTTTCCGGATCTTGCCCTGGTGCGTGGATCAGCTGCACCAACAGCGGCAGGCATCCCGACTGCCTCATTATTAGGCAGTTGTCTATCGAACTGCTCATCGAGAGCAGCGTCGCGCTCATGTCTTCCCGGCCTTCCGTGCTGCCGAGCATTCCCAATAGATTGTACACCACGTCCACTTTCGCTCCTAGCCTTCGATCGCCTTGCATCTCCGTGGAACAGCCGAGAGCCCCGCCCGAATTCGAGGAGAAGCTCATCACGCTGGCTACGTCCTGCGAAAGAGGATGGTTATTAGCGTCGTTTATTCGCTTAAACGGGACATTTTTGATTAGAAGGTAGCAATTAAATTATTTCTTTTTTTTTTTTTTTCAGCGACTGAAAATATTCTTCCTAGATCCACATGGAAATGTCTTTTCTTTTTATTTTTTTTTTTTTTTTTACAACGTGTAATTTGTTTTTTACTATTTTAAAAGTAATTATTTATTTTTTACAATAGTTTTTATAACATCGCGAGCCAATGAAACGAGCATCTATCGCGGTGAAACTTATTGCACTGCTCGTTGGGACTTTAGCCGCAGTAAATCCCCTTGTGTAATAATGGTAATGCTCGGTGCGACGAGTCAAACTTCTTTTTCGCAGGTCATTGCTCCCGTTTCAGCGTCGTCTTTGCGACAGGTTACGTATTTATTAATATCACCGTCCTGTTCATTCAATCCGCGATACACCACAGACTGCGCAGGTATTTACATACTTTTGTGCTCCAAATGTACGTGTATTTAATTGTTTGAAACGACGCTCATCAGAGTAAGAAGTTATTGTTTCACGGAACGGGACAAGCTTACATTATGTACAGTAGTTGATGTGCTCTGCTGGGTGGAAAAGCCCATTTGTTGATTGGCCCATACGTCTCTTCTGATGGGCCAAGTCCCCCGATAAGAAGATGGTAATCTGTGGCCGTGCAGAGATGCGTCCGGTTTGCTGTCTTCCTCGCTGCTTCCACCCTCATTGTAGCGTTTATTCCTTCTCGTATAGATCTGCCGAAAAAACGTGATTAAACGTATAATTTCTATTAGCCAGGAAGCTCCCTCTGTATCGTCGTTTCACTTTGATGTTTCGTCGTTTCGTTAAGAAAATTATATTTCGTACGAACCAAGTGTGTCTCCCTTTCGTTTCAATTTCGTTAAAAAAAAATTGTATTTTTTACCCCGAGTTCGTTCTCGAAACGCTGTGCCAATCAGTTCCTTTTTCTTTCAGAGGAAAAAACAGATAGGAAAGAACACGCGCAAATTCGAATTTCCCGCTGAAGGGGGAAGGGAACGGAAGCCTGCTTATCCTTTACGCGAAATAATCAACGCTATATCGTGGCCCGTAAGCGGCTTACGTTTTCGCGCAGGCTGCGAAATAAATTCTTGCGAAAATGTTCGAGTCGAGAAGGGGAGGCGAGCCGAAGAGAGAACAGAGGAGAGACACGGAGCGTGAGCAAGAGAGGAAACGCACGTACGTGCGAGTGTAAAACGTGCAGAAGCCGCGGGCTAGAGAGAGAGAGAGAGAGAGAGAGAGAGAGAGAGAGAGAGAGAGAGAGAGAGACAGTACGAGCTCACCGTAAAATCAATACGGTGCTACGTTGGTGGAGGTGTATATAGGAAGGACTTGTACTCCGCAAGCACGAGGCAATACCAGTGGTTTCCAACCATTTTTTTTTTTCTTTTTTCCTTTCTTTCCTTTTTTCAAATTGCACCTCGATCGAGACAGAAGAGGACAACATGCAACAAATTACCTTCAGACAGCAGAAAATAAACGATGTCAGTGTAACAATGTCCTTTAGGTACTTCGAAACTAGTTACATAAGAATGCAGCAGCCTGTTTAAAAACGATCGCGGGGTGCACGAATTTTAAATCGAAACCAGCCAACAGATTGTCGATCAGAAGAGGCGACAGATGTGTAAACACGGAACACTTTTGTCACTCGGTTAATGGAGAATCTCGTGCGTCATGTATATTCGTTTACATAGTTTCAAGTATACTAATTGATTCGCATGCTCGCTTTTAGAAATAGCACCAGGCTACTGTTTGACAAAAATTTACGCGACAAACGATGACATGTAATCTGTCGTCGTGTGAAGACGATGAAACGTGGCGGCAATTTCACGAATAAAGCTCCGATCAACAGTGTCTCAGGTTAATTCGTCGTTAATTCAACAATCAACAATGCAAAGCAGATCGATCCATTCCAGCGAGGAAGAAAGCCGCATTCCCCGAGGCATTCAGCTCGAATTCATCTAAATTGTCCTATCGTTGCAAGGTCTCTTCGACTCGTAAAAAAGAAAAAAAAAAAAAAGAAAAGAAAAGAAAAAACAACAGCCACTCGACGCACGCTAGTCTCTAGCCCGATCAATTTCACTGTCATCTCTCGTCGTGCACCGAGAGCAAAAGCTGTCAGTCGCGTCATGCATTGACTGGAAAAAAAAAAAAAACAAAAGAAACGAAGAAACAAAAAAGAGAGAGAGAGAGAGAGAGGAAGGTAAAATAATAGGGAGGGGAAAGAGGAAAGAGGGAAGAAAATGGAAGATAAGGGAGAAGAGAAAGTTACCTCGGGGCTCGGCGTGGACGACCTCCGTTCGTCCTCCTCCTTCACTTCCGGCTCCATGGCATCCTCCTTGCTGGTCTCAGAGATCACGGGGCCCAGGTACAACCTTGGCCTGGAGTGGACATTGACGGGCGGTGAAGCGGAGGAGGACGACGACGACGACGACGACGACAACGGCGGCGGCGGCGGCGACGTTTTCAGAGCGGCCTTCACCAGCGAGCATCTCGCGGACGTGGTCGCCGCTGCGGCGACAGGGTTGAACGCTGCGCCGTCCACCGACGACTCCAGCTCGTGCGCCGCGACGCCGGCCAGGGGCGTAGATACCTCGATGTCGCGGGGGCGCCGCTGAGCCCTCCACGAGCCGACACCTTCCACGCCGACGCCTATCGCCCCGTGTGACACGCGGCACTCCTCCGACAGCAATCTTTCCGCTCGCTTTTGACAGTCCTCCTGCAACGATAACAATCGGACCGGGGAACGTCCGAGTGGAGAACGCGATTATTATTATTATTGTTATTAATGTTTCTCGGGCATTTCCGGATTTATTAAAGGAAAGTTGCAATAAATTGCCATGTAAGGTTTTAAAGCTCAAGTTGCAAGTTTATTAAATCAATGCGTCGTTCTTTGGTAAAATTTTTGGAGGTTGTTTAGTTTCATATTCTAATAGTATAGTAAATCTCCGCGACTCGTTTTAGGAAGTTAGCACGAAAAAAGGAAGGTAGATCTACAGGTAGGTCTTATTTCTTGAGTGTCAAAATACACGTGTTCATGTGTGACATGTGTATTAACACTAAGACTACCGAGGACTAAAGTATAAAAATTGAGTCAAAGAAATTAGAATGCAAAGAATAGGAAGTGATTTATAATACAAAGTTTTATCGAATACTTAAATTTCCGAAAAATGCAACATTGTAAAAATTGAGTCAAAGAAATTAGAATGCAAAGAATAGGAAAAGATGTATAATACGATAATGAACACAAAGTTTTATCGAACACTCGAATTTCCGGAAAATGCAACATTGTAAAAATTAAGTCAAAGAAATTAGAATGCAAAGAATAGGAAAAGATTTATAATACGACAATGGACACAAACTTTTATCGAACACTCGAATTTCCAAAAAATACAACATTGTAAAAATTGAGTCAAAGAAATTAGAATGCAAAGAATAGGAAAAGATGTATAATACGATAATGAACACAAAGTTTTATCGAACACTCGAATTCCCGAAAAATGCAACATTGTAAAAATTGAGTCAAAGAAATTAGAATGCAAAGAATAGGAAAAGATTTATAATACGATAATGAACATAAACTCTTATTAAACGCTCGAATTTCTAAAAAAATGCAACATTGTAAAAATTGAGTCAAAGAAATTAGAATGCAAAGAATAGGAAAAGATGTATAATACGATAATGAACACAAAGTT
>NW_025110114.1:108885-134269 GCF_011392965.1 Frieseomelitta varia | reverse complement strand
TTAAACGCTCGAATTTCTAAAAAAATGCAACATTGTAAAAATTGAGTCAAAGAAATTAGAATGCAAAGAATAGGAAAAGATTTATAATACGATGAATGAACACAAATTCTTATTAAACGCTCGAATTTCTAAAAAAAAACTTCTGTAACGTAAATTCGCGAAAAATTACTCTAAAAAAATTGTATATATTGATCGTTCTGACCAATTAGGTTTTTTGGTAGTTCTAGTGTTAAGAAATTGCACGCGTTTCAAGGAATAATTGGAAATCAATTTAGATTAAGATGACATCGATCGACACTGTCAAATGGAATGTACATAGTTTCTCGTTCGATTGGTACAAGCCGGTACGGAGTTTGCCGTATAATTCTTTGGTTCGATATTTAATAATTCCAGTACTACGAGATAAACATGACATTGGGTTATTTCGTAGGCACAAATTTATTCTACCATTTGTAACTTTACTTTCGTCGAACCTCTGACAATTTTCTTCTTTCAATTTTTGGCATTGATCAAACAAAAGCAGGCTTAAAATCGTATGAATATATGAAGAGTGCGACATAAGCTTTGTCATAAATTCACCGTGAATGGATAAATGAAATGAAAAAGAAAAAACGAATTATATCGACCAATTAAATTGAACATGTGACGCACGTGTGTAGGTGTAGGAACATGCAAACACTTGATACCATTACATTAATCAGTATAGTGTTTAGGGCATAATTTGTTACATAAGGAAGCGTGGGTAGTGCGTCCTTATCATGTAACATCCTCGTGCAGACAAAAGTAACGAGCAAATGCAGTGTCACTCATAATTGCTCGTGCTAAAAATACATTCGTATCTTAAGAGAATAAAAATTCTTTGGATGAAATCAGTATTAATGTCCAGTGAATCATCTCGTATAATCATTCGATATCGTAATATTTCCTATCGCGAAATATCAGTCTTATTTTTCAATTAGTAGATAGACATTTGATTATTTAGAATATTCTTTAATTTTCAGTTGGAACATTAAAAATGTGTCTGATAAGATGTCTGTAATATCAACAGAGTATATTTTGACCTCTCGATTCACAGTATGAAATATCTAGTCACAACTATTCACTTTTTCCAATTCTCATAAAAACTTGCCTTACTTGCCTTGCTTCACTTGCCTTATAAATTGAATTTATTCAATTTCCACCGAACGAAAAAAAAAAAAAGAAAAAAGAACGAGGAACAAGTAGGCGCGAAACTTTTCACCGGCCGAAAACAGTTTATTTTGATACGAAACATCACATTAAAAACATTTTAAATAGAAATTAAAAAAACGCTCTCTGTAACATCAACAGAGTATATTTTGACCTCTCGAGTCACAGTATGAAATATCCAGTCACAAACTATTCACCTTTTCCAATTCTGATAAAAAAAAAAGAAACACGACTTGCTTCATTTACCTTATAAATTGAATTTATATTTCCACCGGACGAAAAAGAAAACAAAAAAAAAAAAAAAAAAAAAAAAAAAAAGAAAAACAACCAAACAAAAAAAAAAAAAAAGAACGACGAACAACCATGCGAAAGATACGAAACTTTCGTTCCGGAACATGAAACGTTTGAAACCGATCCAAAAAAACTGAGAGGCGGCGCAATGATAGTGTCTGGCTGGGCAAATATCCGGGGAAATATCGTATCGCTTTCGCGTGTTCCGGCAGAGTTCATTCATTTTTAACCTACTCAATTTAGGCCTCGCGATCACCGCGCGTTATCGTTTCTCCGGTTTCGCTCTCTTTAAGCAAAGCAAACAAACACCCGCCCCCTCCTAGGGAAAGCGCAGTACCGCTCGAATTCTCAACGAAATCCCGGTTGGCAATTTCGATCGGTCACTTTCTCTCCCAGGTTCACGAACGTTCCTCTCCGTGATTCCGCTGCGTCTACGACTCGAGATTCAAAATCTCCGCACGAAACGTATATAGTAATCGTGTAACGAAGCTGCGTGCAACGAGCAATTAACCGTTCGCGTTCTGGGCCAACGAAAGGTCATCGCTGCCGCCATGATTTGCCGGATCCGTCGGGAACACATACTGCAGAACACGTCGCCTCGATATTTATTACGCCACAAATAGTACCATTTCTCGAGGTACCTAATTATTTTTCTCTTTCCTTTACGATTTGAATCAAATATGAACTTGATACTCAATTCCAGTTATTCTTGATTTTCGTCTCATTCTCGCAAAACCACAAAAACGAGGAAGTTACGAAGAGATTACGACAGAGAAATTTTCGAACAGCGATCTATCTTATTACAATGTCGTTATGTACGAGTTGTACAACAACGATCTTGGAAAGATGGGCTTCAACCACTTGCGCCTGGCAACCGATTGCGGACCATAACGAGCGACCGAGCCGTATACAAATAATTCGTCGCTTTCTTTTCCTTTTGAACTCGTCGATAGTATGATATTAATGGATGGAAATTACTGTGAAGTAATAAATTTATTATTTGTTTTGCCTTGGTTATACTTAAATATACGTAAAACTGAGAAAAAATTGCACTTTTGGGCCAGATATTCTCGACGTGCGTGTCACGTCATTCCAGCGCAAGAGGTTAACACTAAAACTACCAAATTGGTCAAAATGAACAATTTATAATTTTCTATGGAAATTTTGTATATTTATGACGGTGTGTTTTTAAATACTCGAGTGATTTTTAATATATATTAAATTATATAAATATAAATAATATAAATATATAAATATAATATATAAATATATATAAATATAAATATAATATATATTAATTAAATTAAATTAATTATATTAATACATATTTCAAAATATATTAATAGAAGCTTTTTATTCTTTGTTGTATCATTAACTTTCTTCTGTATCCTGCACTTTAATTTCTTTGCTACGAATATTATAGTTCAGTTCTACTGTTAAAAGAAGCAAGAACGAAAGCAGAGATCGTTATAGATCGCGAGTACAATCAAAGAACAGAGGTATCTGTGGAGGAATTTCGTTGCTTTCACCTCCGTTTTCTCCGAGCATTCGACAAGTTCAAGAACAACGACGCACGGATAACACGGACAACCGTGCCGTAACGATTCGTAACGATCTGTAACGAGCCTAAGAGTAGTCGAATACGATGTTAAAAGTTGTTAAAAAAAAGAAAAAAAACCACATTAGCAAACTATTATTCAAGATTTAGGATCTGGCATCAAGTTGTTCAAGCAAACGTAAGGATACAATAAAACGAGAGAGAGTCGGTGGGTGAGAATAATTTTACTGCCGGAGGTTTCTCTTATGGCTTTTCCTCATTTTCACAGTCTCGTGAAAATCTCCGACGAAAAGCGAACAAGGGAAATCGGGCAGTGTAACGATTTTTATCAGCTGCCTTTTTCTTTAATTTTTAAGTGAAACACGACGATTCGAGTCGAGCATAGTCATAAATACACTGGCTGAGAAAGTGGAATAATTTCATGCAGCATCCAATCATCTTTCCACACCAATTGTACATTATTTTTTAATGAATTAAATAACCCGTTTATTTGTAATTAACTAAATAACCCATTGTACTTTATTTTTGAATCCAATCATGTTGCAATTGATCTTTTCTAAAAAAATTAGAAGCTATCGATTAAAGAGTTGAAACTTATTAAATTAACTTCAAACTTCAGACGTCGTTTAATTATAATCAAACGAAGAGCCGAAAGTTTGCTTTTCTGTTTATCTGGCAATGCAGTTCAATCGACGAGTTTCTAAGATTTTCGCAATTAAGAACTGAGAGACGAGACTACTTTGGTAATTTCGTATTGCAATAAATCGGAAATAAAAATGAAGGTAAAATTGAAAGTAACAATATAGAGAATTAATTCGTTCTCGTTCGTCAGAGTTATTCGTTCGTTTCACGCACTGTTCTACCCGTGGACTACCCGTGAACTTTAAAATGTACGTCGTTCAGTTACGAACTCGTTTACTGTCAATGATAGCGAATAAACGGGACGAGCGTGCACTGGCTTCCTCCTGTACGAAGCTTTCTAAAATCGTTCACGTAGCGAGATCTCATACTGTTGCTCTCATAATTCCTTATAATTTCTCGATCATTTCTTCTCCACGCAGAAGAAAATCTTCTTACCGTTATCGTCAACTCGTCTGGCGATTGTTCAACTTGCATATCAAGTAACGAATTAACGTTGCAGCAACGACGGTGAATCATCGTTAATTGGCTCGTGATTCACTGCGAGTATTGTACATTCAAACGTTAGCCTCGATCTTGCGTTTTCGTTTTATTGCCCGTTTAAACATCATCAAGTCGTTTGTTATCATCAACGTGATTTCCGAGACAGATATGTTTTTACTCTTATTACCAAGAATTTTAATATGGCTGATGCGTCAATATTTTTTTTTCGTGAAATTCCCGGAGAAAAGGAACACGAAAGTATCTTTACTGCGATGATAAATTTCCATGATATTGTTTAACTCGAAAGTTACGTAAGAATGACGTAGATACTTATGTTTTGTAAGTATTAGGTGCATTGTGTTTAATAATACACTGTTATGTCTTATCATTGCTATTAATTTACCCTAACAATACTCGACAGAATACACTGTTTAATTATTGATTTTGATAGAAGTAGCAATTAACTAACATATAATAACAAAGAAGGAATTTCCATTTCCTTCTTTGGAATGGAAAAGCTGCAATTAACCTCGATTCTTTTCGCAATTTATATTAAAACACAGCGTGAAGCGTCTCTAAATTCTTATTATTTTTATCTGTCCTGGCAAATTTCGTTAATTTCGATTATCATCGATAAATCGTCTATTTTAGATACACGTTTCATCTATATTAACAAAGATACATCAGAATACCATTGAACTATCAAAAACAAAAAATAAAAAAAAAAAACAGAAGCCAAAATAAAAATAAACAAACCCCAAAGAAACACCCAAGATAGAAATTAATCAGTATCACGTATTCGAATTAAAACTACTTTCATCTCTTCGATTTTACACAACCGAGATTTTTCCATCTCGTCTCGTTCATCCAGTTTGTTATTCCACTATCAACAATTCATTTCAATTTCGCTCTTCACTTCAAACGCTTCTTCTCTCTTGGAGAAGCAATTTCCTCGAAGCGAGCGAGCGCTTTCGCGCGCGATGTTCCTCAACTTCCGGTACAGATCCGAATTAAAACGGCGAATAATAAAGTTTCACCAGAAGTTCCCAGCGGCTTCCAGCATCGGTTCGGCTAAAAAGACGAAATAATGAAAGGCAAGAGCAACAAGAGGAATTTATCTAGCTTTCACCCTGAAACCATCGTTTCCTTTCTCCTGCCAGCCTCTTATCCGGCCATCTTACGCTCTACCATTGGAAAGATAAGCCTCCGGGCTCCCATGTAAATAAAATACGAAGTACAGAGAGCTGCGCCACGATCTGGCAAAACCGTTTGTCGCATTGGCGGACAGCTGTTTTTACAATTGTTGAGCAAACCGCGGATTTACGAAACGCAAATACGCCGTGTCACGCGTATCTGTTCGAGAAATTGAGATAACAGGGGCATTCGCAACTATTTGGTTTGGACTGGTGACTCACTTCGAGTTGCTCAGAATACGGAGATAAAACTTTCCAATGTTGGACAATTTTCAGATACATATTGGAGAGAGGGTGAGAATTAAACATCAAATTTCTACGACGCTTTTTCAATATTTCTTGCGTGCCGATCTGACCTCGACGTATAAGGAGCAGTGTTGAGCAGCTCGGTGGTTTGCTGTCTTTCAATCTTTTCACGTCAATGAAAGTCAGCTGGTTCAAGGGAGAGTTGTTTTGAGGTTGGATTGGTATGATTGAGGAATGTAGATTGTCGTAAGAGAGAGCTTGAATTGGTAAAATGATAAGATTTGAGTGAGTTTGATAGTCGAACCGTAAACTGTCGTACGTCGATGGATTTGCTCTGGAACTTCTGTGCGCGCTGCGCGATTGCCAAAAAACATTAACTCACTATTTTCCTTGTGCGTTGGTCTTATATAGCTGTGGATTCTATGGTTACGAGATTAGGGAGGTATGCTAGTTGCTTCCAGATATGAGCGAGGTCGTTCCCAGAAAGTAGTATTTGCACTTTCTAATGGATCCAGGATGTGTCACTCGCAATATGTCTTGAATGTCGTAAAAAAGTTGCGACAAGGACATTTACTAAGCCTCAGAATTGAGAGTCGGGCATGACTATAATAACAATGAAATAAAAGTAAAGAAGAAACATGAAGTACGGTTTGTCCTTCGCGGTACGAATTTCATCCCCACTGTATTCGGTAAGGCTAAATATTCAATATTTAATGTATCTTATCTCAATCTGAAATAAAATTTGAGAATTTTGGAAATTTCATGGAAGTTTGATAATTTAAAAATTTTAAAGTCTTGCTACTGAAAACGAGATTTAAGCATCAAATTTCTATGATAGTTTTTTTAACATTCAACGCTTAATATATCTTATCTTAATTTCAAATAAAATTTGAGAATTTTAGGAATCTCATGGAAGTTTGATAATTTAAAAATTTTAAAGTCTTGCTACTGAAAACGAGATTTAAATTTCTATGTCATTATGTCACTAATTAATAAGCTTATCTTATCTAAATTACTTATCGCGTGTTTAATAAAAACAATTAAATCCAAGATCATCGTCTTGGATCTTTGATTCCTAGTCAAAGATTGTTGTAACGACGATTCCAGAACATCGGAATCGAGTCGTATATTTTTATTTTCCACACGATCACGAGCAAGAAAGTATTTTAGTCACGTGCAACACGCGAGCGTGTGAGCAGAACACTTCACAGTTCAAATACAGAAAGACTTTTCCTACTCGACTTATCAACGAACAGAGAAATTAACCTCTTGATAAATCGATCCTTTTGAAGTTTAAGCTTCAATCTGCGATAACATAAAAATCAAAACACTTCGATGCTTGTATTTTTTACTATTCCTAGCAGACAGTTTTCTTGCATCAAACGCAAGTACTTGAAAATATCAAGGGACACAAAATATCGTCGAATTTATTTGAAATAGAAAGTGATTGAAATAGAGTTAAAACTCTCTGCCATCAAAGATTTCAATTTCGAAAACTTTTTGCCAGAAGGGCGGCAGTATTCCGATATTTATAATACTTGATTCAATTTTTCCAACCAGAATTCCTCGTTACTTTTCTTTCGAGCGAAAGAATTTAAACGGGAAGAAGGAACTTTTGCTTTCGAGCGATCGCTTGAAGAATACTATTTTAAACTTAGGCAACGCTAGCGTGACGGAATTAAATCCCACGAGTGTTCTTCTTTGCCCTATTTCGGTCCAATTGTAAGAAATAAAGCGGCAAAGCGGTCGGACGTGCCGCGTATTGTGACGAAACAGTATCGTCGTGAGAAGTTGAGTAGTATCAAGAACCTGCGCGATATATATGCCACCAGAAGCGGAGTTTAACCCCTTGCGCTGGCAACTGGTTCGCGGACCATAACGAGTGACCGAACCGTATACAATAATTTGTCGCTTTCTTTTACCTTTGAACTTGTTGATATGATATCATTGGATAGAAATTATTAAGATTAATATAATATAATTATTAAAATAATTATTATAAATATAATATAATTATTAAAATAATTATTTTGAACTTGTCGATATGGTATCATTGGATAGAAATTATTAAGATTAATATAATATAATTATTATTATTTTAATAATTATATTATATTAATCTTAATAATTTCTATCCAATGATATCATATCGACGAGTTCAAAATAATTAATAATAATAATAATAATTATTATTATTATTAATATAATAATTATTTTAATAATTATATTATATTAATCTTAATAATTTCTATCCAATGATATCATATCGACGAATTCAAAATAATAAAATTAATAATATTAATTAAAAATAATTAATATTAATAATAATAATAAAAATTATTGAGATTAATATAATATAATTATTATTATTTTAATAATTATATTACATTAATCTTAATAATTTCTATCCAATGATATATCGACGATAAATAATTAATATCAATAATAGTAATTAATATTATTATTAATATAATACATAATAATAATAATTAATATTAATAATTTAATAATTATTATTATTTATAATATAATTATTAAGTAATAAACTTATCATTTGTTTTGCCTGGGTTTAAATATACTTAAAACTGAGAAAATGTTGCAATTTGGGACAAAGAATTCTCAGCGCAAGAGGTTAATCTGTATAAATACAGAAAAGAAATTCTACGTTAAATCGTTTCAGAAGAGAGTCAACGGCGAAGCTGACAATCGGTTGGAAAATAGAGCGTGCTAATCAATGGCGCGAGAAACGACGAAAGCAAAGATCTTTCGGTTATCATTTCGAAAGTGTGACTCATTATCGGACGAAAGTATCGAGCAGATTCATCGACGATCGCTCGTGAAACGCACAATTCGGATCCTGGCTCTGATTGCGAGTGTTTCGTGACTCACGAGGCCAACAGAAATGAACAGCCGTGCGCTTCAGAAAATTTTCAAGCGAAACGTTGTCCATGTGATGCGTTTAACGAATCGAATTAGAGACGACGAGGCGGGAATTGAAGAAATTCCGAGGAACGGCCCGCATTCTTGGGCTAGACGTTCCTTTGCGAATAGAGAGAACAACTTTTTAATACCCTCGTGAAATGAAATGAGAAACGAAAACGAACGGTCCACTCTGAAAATTCAATTAATATCGAATTGATTGAATTAATATAACTCGCATCAAATTAATTCTTTAGCCGAGTGACGACATTCGATATTTACGAATTTAATTTTGATTAGCGCGAAGCAATTTAAAATCAATTTACTCGCACGGACGGAAGATTGAAAATGAAAGAAACATCGACTGTCCGGGTACCGATCGATCTACTCTCGTTAATTCGTTACTTCGCGAAATTCTCTTCCCGCGAGAAATTTAATACCGAAAATTGTTTAAAACCAATTTACTTGTATCGAAATATAAAAAATATCAAAGCATCGACCTATCTGTAGCACTTGGACACGTTCGAAATATTCGAAATTTGAACGAGCGTGAGTATAAAGTAGCGCACGAGCATCAGCAACGCGGCATCAGACTATTAATAAAATATTGATCTCAACGTGAAACAAAACAGCTACGCAAAACAAACAGAGAATGTGAAAATGTTGTAAATTGTTATATAAAAGAAAGGAATCGTCACTTGTAGTAAGACTGAATAAAAAAAAAAAATCATTACGAGAAGAAAAGACCGATGCAATCAGTGTGCCAATGTAACTGGACAGAGAGCCAAAGTCAACAACCACACAAAGTGACTCGATAACCGAAAAATCATTTGGCGAATAACCAATGCCAAACGGAGGGGCCATCACGAAGGAAGAATTATAAAATACAGAATAATTGGAAACGAAAATCTATCTGCACATAAACTCCATAAAAAGTGACATACAATCACCTAATGTTACTCTTTAATCACTTGAGCTAGCAACTGATTGCGGACCATAACGAGTGACCAAGCCGTCTACAATAATTCGTCGCTTTCTTTTTGAACTCGTCGGTATTATATCACTGAATAGAAATTATTAAAAAAGTAATAAATCTGTTATTTGTTTTGTTTACTTAATTATACTTGAATATACTTAAAACTAAGAAAATGTTGCAATTTTGAGACAAAAAGTTCTCGTCATTCCAGCGCAAGAGATTAACCACTTGCGCTGGCAACTGATTGCGGACCATAACGAGTGACCAAACCGTCTACAATAATTCGTCGCTTTCTTTTTGAACTCGTCGGTATTATATCACTGAATAGAAATTATTAAAAAAGTAATAAATTTGTTATTTGTTTTGTTTACTTAATTATACTTGAATATACTTAAAACTGAGAAAACGTTGCAATTTTGGGACAAAAAGTTCTCGACGTGCGTGACACGTTGTTCTAGGTTAACCACTTGCGCGGGCAACTGATTGCGGACCATAACGAGTGACCGAACCCGTATACAATAATTCGTCGGTAATATCACTGGGATAGAAATTATTGAGAAGTAATAAATTCATTATTTACTTTGCCTAGTTTGTCTTACTTAAATATACTCAAAACTGAGAAATTATTGCAATTTTGGAGACAAAAAATTCTCGACGTGCGTGGCACGTCGTTTCACAGCGCAAGAGGTTAAAGTATCGTCTCTGGGAAAGGATTGTCATTCTGATCGTCCCAGTAAATCTCGTCAGAGATTCCACTTTCGACGATCGACTACTGAACGAATATGAAAAACGAGAAGAGAAGAGATTCAAACTGAGGAGAGAGTCACCTTTCGCACAGGGCATCGATACACGTTGCAGGATAGGTCGCAGTATCGCGGCGTGGCCAGTTCCTTCACGGAGAACACTCGATAGTTTTCCTCGTCCTCGTCCACGTTGATCCTCCGCTCCTTCGCCAACGTGTCCGCCAGTCCTCTGCTGTTCTCCATGATCAGCCTCAGACGATTCTTCTCCGTTTTGACGGTCTTCGGGTTCTGCGGCATCGCGCAACGAGGAAGCGGTATCATCGAGCCGCCGCGTGTTCTCACCTCGAGCTCGCTCGCCTTCGACAAAGGGGTGGTCGTCTCCGTCACTCCAGACGGAGTCGTTTGCCTCAAGCTTCTCCCCCTATTTTCACCCGGCATAATGTCTTTCTCCGTGTTGTTCTACTCTTTCTGGTTATTTACACCTTCCGTTGCCGTAGTTCGGCGATCAGCTGGTCGGTGAGGGAGCCTCGATCGGGCAGAGAGAAAGCGAGATACCGACAGGTTAATGAGTTTTCGATCTCGAGGAAGTGAAAAAAAAGAGTTTTCGAGTCGAGAGGTCAGAGGGGAGACGGAGAGGATCGCGGAATGACGCGTCGCGACGCCCGGTGTGTCCTGGCTGGTACGTCGACGAACACCATCGGAGAACTTCTCTTCTCCGGGTCTCGACCCTTCTTCATCCAGCGAGGGGCAGCTTCATCGCGCTCCATCGGGCGTCGAGTGCGTCGCCACGCATGCGTCGAGACAAAGATTTTCAAAATGTCCCTCTGGCATTTCATCAGTACCCCATTCCCCGGCTGCGCCAACAACAACCTCCTCCTCCTGCTCCTCCTTATCTCCTTTTTATCCTCCTCGATCTGCCGGTCTCTCCTTCTCGTTTCAATTATTTTTCACTCGTCGCTCGTTTTCGTTTCGTACTTGTTGCACACCTCTCACTTGGTTGCTCGGGAAAAAAAGGAAAAAAAGGGAAACGCGGTTACCGATGCTTAATTGGCATGCCGATCGTTCGAGAATTCGCGGAATGTGTCGTCGCGCGAGCGACTGCCACTTCTTTTTTTTTCTCTCTCTCCTTTTTCGCGAACAACGACCGAACGATACGATTTCTGAGACGGACCGGTTTCCATTCACGGCGATCGGCGAATCGTGTCGCGAAATCTCGCGACTTGGAGTCAGGAATGTGGCTGCGCACTTGCAAAATACTGTCTCTCTTTTTTTCTGAATAAAGGCTGTCAGGAACTTTCTTTCTTCTTTTTTTTTTTTTCTTGTAAATCGTCTTGTACGTCGAGTGATCAATATGAGTATATTATTACGCGTCTTTTGTTATAGTTATCGCATAGACAAATAACTGGACGATCCTCTTTTTTTTTTTCTTGTAATTCACGTCTTTTGTACCAAAGATCAATATGAGTATATTACTGCGCGTCTTTTGTATAGACGAGTTTTCGAAGACACTCAAAAGTGTAATTTGTAAGATTCGAGACTTGGCTTATCTCTTATCGAAGGAACAATCTTTCCGTGTTATACTTAATCTCGTATACTCAGTTACAGCTCTAACAGTGATTCTAGGAAGGATATCAGTTTTCGAAAATTCCGTTTTCCTGTCATTTTCCTCGTGACACAGCCAATCGTTCGGCATTTACAGGTTCCATTTATAGTTGCACGCTGCCCACGTTTTCCCATTCGTTTCGCAAATCGACCGGACGCGCCTTTTGCGGCGAAAGACGGAGAAGGGAAGTCAGCCTTCTTCGTTTCTCTCTCTCTCTCTCTTTCTCTCTTTCTCTCTCTTTGAGATTTTTTTTCCGTAAAAAATTTCCGAGAAAACTCGTCGTTGCTTGATTTTGCGTTCCTCTCTATATCATACGTATCCGATATTTGAATTTCCCAGATAAATTTGTCGAAAAATACTACGAACTTTCTTCAGTGAGATTTCGTCTGTCACCTCGCTTCAGCAGGCCTCTGAAGTTCGGATTTCTTTCCAAAACACAAATCCTAAAATTATTCTCTATTTAAACAGATCTCTTCGTTACCAAACCAGCCACGTTCCCACATTTACCAAGCATCGTCCCCCTCCCCCAACGAGATCCACCGATCCTCTTCGGTTGCCGATCCGCGCTCGTTAAAAAAAAAAAAATCCTCGGTCCCCTTTCAATTAATCCCTTTCGAGTACTCCTCACCCGGCACGCATCACTTCGATTCGCCTTGGAAACACGCGGACTTGGTAACTACCCAGGGGAGGAACAATCGCGCGCTCTGGAACGATCGATTCGTTATATTCTCGCTCGAGCGAGATCGAAGAGCGCGACGGAAGGAGCTGGTTCAAAGCGGCTCGTCCGTCGAGGAAAAAACGCTCCGCCAAAGATAACGAGGCCTGACTGACAGAGCCAGGTTAACGTTTCACCACGCCGAGCATCGCGGAACGTTCGCGCCGATGGCTCCTCGGGGGAGACACGTTTCGGAGCATGATCGAAACGTCACTGTGTCGTCGTCGCCGCGCCTCGTCGCTGTTTCACAATCGATTCACTGTTTCACGCCGATAAAATGCCGCCACCCCCCACCCCCTTCCTTTTATCGAAGATTGTAGCTTTGTGTTCGCACTTTGTCTTCTCCCTCCCTCCCCTTTTCCTCTCTCTCCTTCTGTTTCTCGTCGGCGGACAAGTTTCGTCGTTTTCGGGAGAGACGACGACGAAAAAAATCACGGCGAGGAAACGTGAACAACGAGGACGATATAGCGATAAAAATGGAAGACTGACGGATATCGACGAGGTATCGACGGAGCACGAGACGCGCGGATCAGGACCACGTAGTGTTGGTAGTTGAAATAAACTGGCGTAGGTTAGGGGATCGAAGAACAGCTGTGCTCGGCCTGGCTGCTGTACGCCATCACTGACTCACTCAACCGCTTCCCTCTCCCTCTCTCTCACTCACTCTCTCTCTCTCTCTTTCTCTCTCTCTCGCTCTTTCTCTACACTCGTGTCTTTTTCCATCTGTCTCTTTATCCTGTTTTCTCTCTGTTCTCCCTCCTTCGCTCTCGTGCACACTCCGCGGATCCGCAGCTGTCCCTCTCTCTCTCTCTTTCTCTCTCTCTCTCTCTCTCTCTCTCTCTCTCGGTCTCTCGTGCTTTTGGATAAATTACGTTCTCTCTGACTTCCTCCCCCTTTTGTCGCTGCCGATGGCTCGCTTCGTCTCTGTCGCGTGCAGTTGTCCTGCCCAGTTTTGACGTTTTGATCCACGCCTTTGATTAACACCGATCTTCTCACGACAGATCGTTCCCTTTGTTCGTTTTCTCGCGACTGGCTCCTTTCGTATCTTTTCTGGTTTGTTCGTGGGTGTTGTTCGTTACGCCTTGGATAAAACTCGTTGCGCAATTGCGAGCTTTCCTACGCATCGTTTCGCTAACGAAGAGGGCTTGTTTCGTTTAATATTTCTCGCGGAACATTAACGTTACGTCATCGTGCCACGTTTCGTCGTTCTCTTTGCGCTCTCCGTGCTCGTTCGAGGCTGCTTTTCCTTTTTTCCCTGAGCTTTGCACTTTATTCCGTTTACGGTAAATAGCAATGACCACGCTCTTCCATATCGCTGCACAAACTGAGCAATCGTAAAGACCTACGGTTCTGTCATTTATTTACCATTTACTTTCTCTCATTTTCACCGTTCATGCCCGATTTGCCATCAAGATTGTCACTTGAGATTTCATTGTATCACAGTCATTCGTATACGCAAACAAACGGGAGATATCTGACACGATTTTATCAGTATACGACTTATTTTACTAAATTTTCTTGAAGTACTTTTGGAAAAGTAGAAGCAGAATCTTTTCCCCGACTTTTGAACAAAATTGAACAAAATCTACTTTTCTAAAGATAATTCTTAAAGAAAATTTAGTAAAAAAATTCTAATAAAAGTCGTATATTGATAAAATCGTGTGTAGTGTATTTATTATATTATTATTATTTTCTAATTATTATATATTACATATATATTATATTATTATATATTTTATATTTATTATATTATATAATATTATATAACGTGTATATGTATGTATTATTATATATTAAATTCGTGTATTTACTATAATACATACAAGACTGTCTTCGTGCCTTTTAAAAAAACGACATTTCACCATTTTTTTTCCACGCGAAATTATCACTTTCTTCCTTTTCTTTTCTCCGCGTCGTTTTTGTTGCTTTTTTGTCACGTTTTTGTCACTCCGTTCATCCACGGTTGCTGAATGTTTTATCTGGGGTATCTAATCGGAACCTCTTTTCATCGCTTCATTAGAGACAAGTTCTCGAGGGTCGATCGGAAAACGGATTGGCGCCTTGGTGTATCGATTAGAATGGAACGTGCACCACGTCGGAACTTGCCTCTTTTTTTTAATGTTCTTCGTTATCGCTGCACTTGTTCGTTTATCAAACACCTTGGAACGTGCCGTGCTTCCTCTACAGATAAAACGAGGTTCGTTTTAATCAATGGTTTCTGCCCGCTCGTCAGCTTATCCCGATTGCTCCATTTCTCGCAACGTTTGATGACAAGTATGAATGCATATTTAACAAGCACGTGAAAGAGAAGAAGCGAAAACGATATTTCTTTTTCCATGTCAGCCTGCAAGATTTCTCTTTGTACTTCAAATAATAACTGCAGAATTTACAATTATCATTACGTAAGTATCAACAATGTGAATTGTTATTTATAGAGATTGGAGGAAATTGGTTTCCACGTAACCTTTGGAAACCTTTTTGAAATTCAGCGATGTGGGTTGATAAGATTGAAATATCAAGCTCCTCCAAAGATAAAAGAAACTCCGAATATTTTAAGGTCAACTCTATCTTTCTTCGTCTCAAGTAGAACCACGTACCTCTCTACGCGACCCGTGTATTTTCAATTCCGCATGCACGAAGCACAAACGTGCTCGAAGAAGATCTCTTCGAATTTTCTGAAATTCAACGTACAGGAAACATCCCACGAAAAATGTGTGGCACGCGAAATTGAAGTTGAAATTATTTCCAGACGCGAGGATCTTGACGAGTAATAGCTAGTGCTATTATATATATATATATATAATATTGTATATTATGTTTATACAGATATAATATATATATATAATATTGTATATTATATGTTTATATAGATATATATATACAGGGTGTTTCGTAATTTGTGGGACTCACTTTGGGAGCTGATTGTACGCCTAAAAATAATGAAAAAAAGTCATATAAATATATGTCCTATCTGCCTTCGTTATGAGATACGATGAATTTTATAAACAGAGCAAACTCTAGTAAGCTAGTTTTACCAGGGATGATACATTCAATTTTCATAATAATCATAATTGGGATGAAGAAAACCCACATGTTATTATGCATTCAAGACGTCAACGCCAATTTAGTTTAAACGTATGGGCAGGAATAATTGATAAATTTTTAACTGGACCTTTTTTTCTTGATGAGAAACTAACAGGCACAAAGTACGTTGATTCTTCGAGCACGCGTTTACACGAAATATCAGAGGAAGTTCCAATCGATATTAGACTTCGTATGCGGTTGGAGTTCCGCCGCATTTTAGCCGAGTGGCTAGGCAATTTTTAAATCAACATTTTGCTAATAAATGGATTGGTCGTGGAGGTCGTATTTGCATGTCCTGCTCGTTCTCCGGATTTGAATCCATTAGATTTTCATTCACTGGGGACATTTAAAATCTATTGTATACGCAACATCGATTGAACATGCTGAAATACTACGAAATAGAATAGAGCAAGGCTTCCGACAAATTCGAGAAACACCAGGAATGATAGAGAGAGTAACCAGATCAATGACAAGACTCGTGCAGGCTTGTCTTCAAATGCAAGGTGGTTATTTCGAGCATTTTTTGTAAAAGTAATTAAAACAGAAAATTCATTATATCGAAGACATATAAGACATATATTTATATGACTTTTTTTCATTATTTTTAGGCGTACAATCAGTAGGTCCCACAAGTTACGAAACACCCTGTATATATAGTGATATATGTTATTCGTCGAGTTTTCGAATCTTTCATTTTCACGAGCAAGCAGAGGTAAAGAAACGTGAGAAACGTGATCCGATAATTTTTGCCAACTATTTACCAGAGAAACGAAAGGATGGCCCGATAATATTTTCCAACTGTCTCCGAAAAATTCGGGAGAACTTGCAACGCGACGCAACGCCCGCAGGCTCGCACACGCTGCAAGCAAGGGGAAAAATCGAAGCTCGATTCCCCATGGCGTGATACACTTGAGCCGTTTTCGTGGGACAGAAGAAACTCTGATCAATAACATCACCCTCCCAAAGAGAGGCGGCAACCCCTCTGCAACCAGTACTCGCCCCCATGGCGGTGAGCGCATGCTCACGAATAAAACGGTATCCCTTCTCGCGATTTCACCATACCGCCGCTGCCTTCCCCACTTCTCACCGTGGGGTGGAAACGACGAAAAATAAATATGCGAAAGCGCAAAGGCAAAGGGGACAGCCGCGTTTGTACGCGGCTTTCATTCAGGCTAATGAGTTGACCTTGATCGTGAAAATATTCCCGAGCGTAAGGAAAAATCGGACGCAAAGTATTACATAATCGCGGCGAACGTGTAATGCTAAATATAATTATGGTTAAATTATTAATTAAATTTATATTTATTTATATTATATATATAAATATATATATATTATATTATATTATATTATAATAAAATTAATAAAAATTCTAATATAAAATATAATTTAGTGAAAATTGAATAGGGAAATTAAAATTAATAATGATAAATTAAAATGCCAGCAATAGAGGTTAAACTTATATTATAAGTTGATTTATAAATTTTATTATAGTATAATTTTCTTTTTATTGCACCGTTACGAAAATAACGAAAGAGTTCCAAAGAATTCCCCCAAGTCTGATTAATGACCGCTTTACATAAAATTAGAACGACTATGCTACTCCATGAGAAATTTAATAAAGAGAATGTAGTTAGCGTTGAGATGAAATCAAGTTATCTTTTTATTTATGGCCCACAAAATACCTCGAATTTGCATAAATTTAAATTCGAAAGAAGATAACAAATACCTCAGTAATATTCTGACCATGTTCCAAGTCCATGCAAATTGTTCCTAAACATTTTTCTTCATTTTCAACAAATACATGTTCGATACACTCGTATCGATGTTCGATTCGAGTCACACGTAACACAGATTTATATATATTACGAAAGAAAAGAATTGCGCTCGTGGTATAAAATCAATACTGGAAGAGTATTATTAACGGGCGTGGAAAAGTATGATATTATACGTATCGATTTCGAGTTTAGTTTGAAACGTGGATTACCGACGATACGTGTGACAAGTTGCAAATTGCAAATTGCGGGGCAGTTTAGCGCGGATGCTGCGCATTACTTTGTCCGCCACTTCACCGTATCATCGTCGTTAATGTGCCGTACGGCATGCGTATCGCTCTCGCCTAAGTGCATTTAGCGCGCTCCTGGCGATGAGAAAATTTTCGCGGGAATTTATAAAGTAAGCAACGAGCCAGAAAGACGAAGAACCGAAGAAGAAGGGGAGAAAAGAACAGAATGCTCTTGGCTCTGCCAAAGATACTCGACCACCGTCAGTATCTTAATTCGAAATCTCATCGACGAGAAAGTATAATCCGCCTTTTTCTCGTTTCTTGGAACGAGTCTTTCGTTCGCTCTCAGTTCTTTGTTAATTTTTTCGTATGCTCCAAGATGCGAGGAATCTCAAGCATGAATGTAATTCTTGTCTCCTGTGTCGGATAAAATTTCAAAAGTGCAGAACGACGCGCGTTTTAACCAGTTAACTGCTAACTGAATTTAGTTTCAAAAATCGTAATTCAAATCAATGACTATGAGCATACACGTCAAACGCAGGGCAAATGCTCCCTGTTATAAATTTTACGAAAAAAGTAAAGCAAATGAAGGAGAATTGCATTTTTATTTGATGAAAAATTAATAATTCATTGTTGAAAAGGTTACTACTACTGAAAGCTTAAAAAGTGTCAATAAAAAAAATAATGAAATTCAAAAACAAGAAAAACTAAAGAAAAAATATAATTTGAAGTGTGACATCAGGATTCCTTACGGGTTCGAACTTTTTTTTTTTACAAAATACATGGCAGTTTTATTGGCAATATAAAGGAGACATTCCACCAAACGACATTGTTTTATTACTTCTTATTTGGAGTTTTTAAAGCAAGTGGTAATTTTTTATTGTACACGACGAGTATACACGCCAACCGAAATAAAGATGCCGATTGAACATGTGTACACGTCGAAAATAACTGGTTAATATGTTTCAACGAATTGCAAAATTGAATATTCCGTTTTCCTTTCGTACGTGTGGCTATACGACAGGAAGATACCTACATTTCTATTTTTTCTTTCTTTGTCCTTTAACCAATTGCGCTGGCAATTGATTGCAGACCATAACGAGTGGCCGAACCGTACACAATAATTCGTCGCTTTCTTTTTGAACTCGGTACGATATCATTGGATAGACATTGTTCAGAAGTAATAAATTAATTATTTGTTTTACCTGGGTTATAAATATAATAAATATATACTTAAAACTGAGAAACTATTACAATTTTGGGACAAAAAGTTCTCAACGTGCGTGGCACGTTGTTCTAGGTTAAGCACTTGCTCGGGCAACTGATTGCGGACCATAACGAGTGACCGAACCGTACACAATAATTCGTCGATTTCTTTTTGAATTCGGTACGATATCATTGAATAGATATTGTTCAGAAGTAATAAATTAATTATTTGTTTTGCCTGGGTTATAAATATAATAAATATATACTTAAAACTAGAGAAAATTACAATTTTGGGACAAAAAATTCTCGACGTGCGTGGCACGTTGTTCTAGGTTAACCACTTGCTCGGGCAACTGATTGCGGACCATAACGAGTGACTAAACTGTACACAATAATTCATCGCTTTCTTTTCCTTTTGAACTCGTCTGTATATTACTGGATAGAAATTATTGAGAGGTAATAAATTTACTATTTGTTTCGTCTGGGTAATACTTAAATACGCTTAAAACTGAGAAAACATTGCAATTTTTGAGGCGAAAAAGTTCTTGACGTGCGTCGTTCCAGCGCAAGAGGTTAAATACAACCACGGATTCTATTTCCGGTTAGCCATTCCATGTGTGAGATATCCAATTACTCTCTGGAGCAGCGTGGACTCAACTTGCGCTGATCAAAAGGAAATATTGAAGCAGCTTACCTGCAACGTTATTGGACGATGGCCTCGGCTTCTCCAAGTCAAGAGACGGCTGGTCAACTCTCCTGCCCGCACCCCTTCGGTGGACGACTCGAGATTTTGACAGAACCGTGGTCGAAACCGGAAATTGCTGTGGAAAAAAAAAAAGAAAAGAAATGAAAGAGGACACGTTATTGTTCGCTCTGCGTGGTAATTATTGCTCAAATTAGTCCCGCGGACAACGATTGTAGTTCAGACTCGACCCAATAATAAACGCGGCTCTACGTTTGTAAGTCTCCGCATAGTTGATAGTGTCCTCGAAGGACGTCTATCGTTCAATGACTGTACTCACCTGTATTCGACCAACGGGTCCTGTCCTGCCTCGTCTTCTCTGTTTTTCTCACACTGCCGTATCACGGTGTCCGTTAGGTGTCTTCCTGAAACGTGACATTTCGCAGCGGGTCAGAGAGCGCCTGTTGTTCAAGGTGACGAGGAATTTCAAAAATTATAACCAAATCGAGTCTAAATTCCCGTGCTGTCGCTGTCTGCCGACAGAATTTCTTTTGTTTCATTTCCAACGAACATTAAATCTCGCAGTTTCGCGTTTTATATTACGTTCGTTCACGACGATATTTACAAATCTGTAAATGAAATGCAGTGTATACCTAATTAAAACACGCGAGAGGGGCCACCAGTGAAAAAAAAAAAAAAAAAAAAGTGCGCTCTGCGGTCTTTACGCCCGCGTATTACTGAATTTTCATCGTCGCAGTCGTTGTACGAACTTTCGCCATCTCCACGCAATTTTTTACGCGCCAAACTTTCGAAGCGCAATCAACGATTTCGCGTCGTTGCGTATTTCCTACGCGTTTTAAACGCTCTTGAAAAAATACAAAAAAAAAAAAGGACGTTCCATCTTCCGCTGATTGGATGATTTCAACGGAACGAACGTCCAACGGGCACTCGAAACTTCGACGCTCGAGTGCACTCGTGTTCCACGAGCCAGCGTTGCTTGCTTTTCACCTGTCAACACGCTTCACGAAAATAACTAAATTTCCGGGGAATAGAGAGAGAAAGGGGGGGAAAAAAATTAGTAAACCGCGAGAAGACGGAGAACAGAATGCGAAAGTGTAGTCGGTCGTGACGCAAGTGATGAGAACGAGAGGAGAAAAAAAAAAAAAGGAAAAAGACGACGAGGGTGCAACACTCGGACGAGTGTTTCGCGATTCCACTGCTGGGAATACCGGATTACACGCGTGTACACTCTCATCCAGCCAACTCTGTCATCGCGTGACGCATAATTACGAGAGAAAGAAAAAAAGAAAAAAAAAGAAAAAAGAGAAAGAAGGAAAATGTAATTTATGTCGCACGCTTATATTTTATTTATATTTTCGCTTATACTTTATTCATGTACACGTGGCGTCAAGCAGAGCAATTTATACCGGTGAATTCAATTTCATAAGTTGTGAAGTAATTTCGAAAGTGTACCTCGTTGTTGCAGATGGTGTACGAAAGGTGAAGGGAATGATAGAATCTATCATACGCGCGAGAAGTAATCCTCTAACCGTGATACGAGTTAATATTACTCTTTCTTGTGTGCGTGTGTTTTCTTTTTAGTGTTCCCAGATTTGATTTCCAAACAATTCAAAAGTCACAAATACTGTAACGAGTAAATAAATTGATTTCTATTAAATTAATTTGAAACTCGAAGAAACGTACCATCCACGAGAAAAAGAACGAAATTATACAGATTAGTTTAAACCAGATATTTATCGGTTCACGCAGAGTTGACTCGACAAAAGAAAAAAAGGGAAAAGAAAAATGGTTCAAAAGCCACAAAAACATCTGTCTCGTTGTACGACGAGTAAATAAAATGATTTCTATTAAAATTACTTTCGAAACTCGAAGAAACGTACCATCTATGAAAAAAATAGAGAAGTTATACAGATCATTTTAAACCAGATTCACCGGTCCGTACAGAGTTGACTCGACAAGAGAAAAATGGCACGTTAAAAGCGTGTTTCACAAGTTGATGATCGATTTCCTGCTTTGATATTCATTTATCTTAGCCGTTTCCAACCGTAAATCGAAGTGTATTGTATGTTAAACATGACGGGAGGCATCAGGAGCGACGAAAGTGCATAAATATACAGCGCGTTTGCACGTTCCGTGTGTGATCGAACGGAGATTCAGACGAAGCAGACAACGGCGCACTCTCTTTAAATAGAACAATCGGAACGAATTGTCTAACGTTCGCGATGTTTTCTAAACTTTTCCCTCGAATAACAAACATATCGCGAGGACGCGTGTAAATTTCAATCTAAACCGAAGAATTTATGCATTTAAAAATTTTCATTTCTTTCGAGAGGCGGATTACTTCTGGCAAAAACTTGTTATGTGCATTAATACTAGGAACAGGAAATATTTCGTATATAATTTTAGATATAAAATTTTAGTAAAATTTACTGAATTACTAAAATTCAGGATATTTCATTTTTAGAGTCACCAAAATTTAGAATATTTGATTTTTAGAGTTGCTAAAATTTAAAACATTTGATTTTTAGGGTTACTAAAATTTAGAATATTTGATTTTTAGGGTTACTAAAATTTAGAACATTCGATTTTTAGGGTTACTAAAATTTAGAATATTTAATTTTTAGGATTACTAAAATTTAGAACATTTGATTTTTAGGGTCGCTAAAATTTAGAACATTTGATTCTTAGGGTTACTAAAATTTAGAACATTTGAGTTTTAATTTTCATTTTACACTTTCCGCGAGAGAGGACAACTCTTGTGAAATTAAATTGGAAATCCCGAATTTTAACTTCAAACGATTTTGAGAAAAAAAAAAAACACTTACTGAAAAAGTATATACATACGTAGATTCTAAATAAGGATTTGTTTCGCTTATAATGTATTATAATATATTATAATACATAATTGAGTAAAATAATTGAGTAAATAATTGAGTAAAATAATCTTTAGTAATATTTAATTATGTATGTATTATAATATATTATAATACAAATATAATTAAATATTACTAAAGATTATTTTACTCAAAAAAGTGCTTTGTCTAAAGAATATTCTTTCACACAAGGCTACTAATGAACTCTACCGTACAATCAGCTACATATAAGAAGCTCACGTATATATTGCATTAGAAACGATACGCTCATTGCCAAGCGCACGCGAGATCAGGATCGTTCCTCCGAATTTTCCTGCTCTCACATCTCTCTCTGGTGTCAGCCCGGGTGAAAGAAAACGCCAGGTAACCTCGGAACGCGATCAATTGTCCACCGGCTCGCGTATTCTCAACGCCACCATCGCCAAATATTCGTCAAATCGGATTTACGCGACACGGATCCTCGGAACGATGCTATGGATTTATTGGATTATTCGGACTGGAAGTACAACGCGTGGAACGTTCGCGGGAGCCCCGAGTTACGTGCTCGCAAACCTCTTTCTAATTTTGTGACTTTGACAGCGGCGTCGTATGAATCGCAACTGTTTCGCGCGAACGAACGTGCGTACGTCGATTGTGCAAGCTGCCTGAATATTGTTATGTAAACTAGGAAAATTATACAGGCGACGCGCCTAGGAACTGAAAGTTCGAAAGTAAACCGAGAGATCCGCGCCGGCGATAAATTCGCCTTTGAAAGGCTGACTTTCGTCGGCTGATTTTCGTGTAGGTAATTTTAGATCTTGAGATGCTTCATTGATTCTATTTCGCGTTTCGCTGCGAACCAAGTTCGATATTTCCACGAGTAAAATTCATATTGCAGGAAATAACATGAATAATGAAAATAATAAAAATAACGAATTGAACAAAAAAAAAAAAAAACAATGAAACGGAAGAAATATACTTTGGAGCACGTCTCGCGAGTCTTTCAAAGAAATAAACAGACAGTATTTCATTTATGAGTTCTCGTAATCATTCTAGAATATATCACATCGCCAAAAATTATAGTATCAAACGTTACATGTGGATATAGTCGAATAAAAATAATGGCAGCGGAGGAGAGCTCTCGATTCGGAAGATAATCGTTCACATTACAATTTAACGCACTGGATGCCGCTTTAATTTAAACGCGGCGCATCGACCGTATAATGTATAATTCGTTCTGCACCGGATTGTCAACAGGAAATTTTATTATTTACGTTGCGTGCTTGTGTAATGCGCGTCATTCGAGTTTTTTTTTTTTACAGTCTCTTGCTTTGTATGAATGCTATCTAACTGGTTATCTCATCAGAGGATGAACGTGTGTGCATACAAATGAGGCTCTATCGTAATCTCCAGTCCACAATGGGTAATTTAGTCAAAATCAATCGTCTCACTTGATAGACATCGAGTGAAACGTTTAGAAATGTTTGAATAGGGCAAAGCATTTCTATTATCTAATATTTTACCTTCATTTCCTGCGTGTAAATTTCTATATATATACAGGATGTCAGTATATCGATGGTACAAGTGAGAGGAAAGCGATTCTGAAAAAATAAGTCGAAAATGAAGAGTAGAATTTTTTTGTAAGACGAAAAAAATCCAAGAAAATCGAGTTCATCGAGCATACTGGAATTTTATTAATTATAAAATAGAAGAGTGAGGGGATTAATCAAGCGCAAAAATGTGGAAAGATTTTTCGTTTGAAAAGCAGCATTTTCAAGAAAATAAATTTTGAACGTGCTTCAATGTTAAAAATTGCCCCGTTGCTTGATAAATTTTCTTAAGCTCAATTTTCTTAAAAACGAAACGCATTTTATAACAAAATTTTGCTCCACATTTTCGACAGAGTTAGAGTAACCTGTTAATTATTCTTTTCTATTCTTTTCTCAAGTCTTGATAAATTTTCGAACTCGACCTTCTCAAAATCTAAATCTTGTATGAAAAAATTTTACTCTTCACTTTCAACTTCTCCTCTCATCTTTTCCATACAGAATCACTTGCTTCCGCTTCCTGCTTGACACTGGGACACCCTGTAGTTGCAGAATTGTATTATTTCTATTGCCAAATTATCGTTAAACAAAAGACTAGATTACAGTGACTCGGTAAACTAACGATTTGACCAACTCTGGCGCTTTTATTGCAACAGTTCTATATATTCTTCGGGTTCGCCGGCATTTCATACGTCGCGATAAAAAGGAGGGAATGAAGCTTGCCCGGCGAAACACGCAGAGAGTCAAAGAAAACTGGCGTTGCACAGGTGCTGCACGTGTAGTATTCGCTTTCAAGCGCTGTGACAGATCCGGCAGAAACGCGTTTTTTTCCTCTCCCAGCGTCTCGCGCGGACCAAGAGTACTTTGGCATGATGTGGCATCGGTCCAACCGTTTTGCCTCTCTTGGACTCGCAGACGCCACTCGCCAGACATAGCTCAACCGGGGATCCAACCTCGTATATACGTCTCGCGCTGATAATACCGAGGAACTATGCAAGAAATGGAAAACGATTGCGTTTCCGTCAAAGCGGAGGAGACACGGAAATAGACGCGACCCAGGCGAATATCCTCCGCCTCGACGAATTTTCGTTTCGTTCGGGGCAATATATATTTCAGTCGTCCGCTTTGTCGTCGAAGATAACACACTGCCTCTTATGAAATTCTCTATTGGATGTTTGGAATTGGCATCTGGAACGAGAGACTGAATTCGTACAGAAATTTTGAGAGGAAACGACCAAGTCTCAGCAATATTTTCTTTTTGTTTTCCTTTTTCTTTTTTTTTTCGTTGAAAAAGAATAAATTAATTTCGGCGTTTAGTATTTCGTGTAATTTAGTATTCAGTAATTATTCCAGAGTGAACTATCTATACTTGTTACAATTTCATCTACACGTATTTGTCAGTGTAGCGATATTTTATTTTTCTTTTTTTTTTT
>NW_025110114.1:18335-108804 GCF_011392965.1 Frieseomelitta varia | reverse complement strand
TATACTTGTTACAATTTCATCTACACGTATTTGTCAGTGTAGCGATATTTTATTTTTCTTTTTTTTTTTTTCGTTAAAAAAGGATAAATTAATTTCGGCGTTTAGTATTTTGTGCAATTTAGTATTCAGTGATTATTCCAGAGTGAACTATCTATACTTGTTACAATTTCATCTACACGTATTTGTCAGTGTAGCAATATTTTCTTTATCTTTTTTTTTTCGTTAAAAAAGGATAAATTAATTTCGGCGTTTAGTATTTATGTGTAATTTAGTATTCAGTGATTATTCCAGAGTGAACTATCTATACCTGTTACAATTTCATCTACACGTATTTGTCAGTGTAGCAATATTTTATTTTTCTTTTTTTTTTCGTTGAAAAAGAATAAATTAATTTCGGCGTTTAGTATTTCGTGTAATTTAGTATTCAGTAATTATTCCAGAGTGAACTATCTATACTTGTTACAATTTCATCTACACGTATTTGTCAGTGTAGCGATATTTTATTTTTCTTTTTTTTTTTTCGTTAAAAAAGGATAAATTAATTTCGGCGTTTAGTATTTCGTGTAATTTAGTATTCAGTGATTATTCCAGAGTGAACTATCTATACTTGTTACAATTTCATCTACACGTGTTTGTCAGTGTAGCGATATTTTCTTTTTCTTTTTTTTTTTTCGTTAAAAAAGGATAAATTAATTTCGGTGTTTAGTATTTATGTGTAATTTAGTATTCAGTGATTATTCCAGAGTGAACTATCTATATGTTACAATTTCATCTACACGTATTTGTCAATATAACGATATTTTCTTTTTCTTTTTTTTCTCCATTAAAAAAGAATAAATTAATTTCGGTGTTTAGTATTTTGTGCAATTTAGTATTCAGTGATTATTCCAGAGTGAACTATTTATAATTGTTACAATTTCATCTACACGTATTTGTCAATGGGAAAAGCAGAGTTCAGGCCAATTGCAAATCAGAGAAAAACTTGCACCAAGTTGTACTGGGATGCTAACGGTGTAACGCTTGGTTCTTATCGTAAGTTCAATGCACTTTCAGCAATGTCGCGACTTACGCGTACACGCGGTAAAAAATCAATCGATCCAGTGGGTAATCGTCAGTGGCAGTTCTTGTTCCCGTGAAAAATTCCACTATCAATTGGAAAGTTTCTGGAAATGTTTACCGTGGGCGAGAAAACGAGCCGCCATCAATTTTTTGTTACACTCACTCACCGTTCTCATAATTCTTTTGCCCGAGAGAGAAATTGTGATTCACGTCTGGAGGATCGGCATTGTCGAACAAGTCGGAGGACAATTGCCTTTGCAGACGGATCGTTTCATGCGTCAGTTCTCGAACCTGAATGAGCAGTTCCTGATAATTTGATACCGGAAGCGTCATTGCTGTACACTGTGTCCTTCACTGCGCCCTCGCGCCCAAATTTTAAAAGAACAGCCATCCGATTCGAATTCTGCGAACAAAAATTAAATATTGTTTGTCAGCACAAAATGTTGCTATTGAAAACTGCGATTGAAATATTGAATTGCAACTTTTGCAATTTATAGATACTTATAGATACATTGCAATCAAGTCTGTATCTTTGAAATTTTTAATTTAAATTATCACAAATACATAAATCACTTAATTTTTAATAATCTTCCTCCTCTAGTCACACTGTAGGAAATACAGAGTATTATCTAACGTTCTACACTTGTAAGAGAATTTTACAGAGGGGAACCCAGAAAATCAGGCACGCCCTGCATCGTGAAAATCCATTCTGGCCATTATGATTTTACAATTTCGCGAGTGACATCAAAGCTGCACGAAGAGCTGCAAAGAGCGATACAGGCGTGCACAAGGCTGAAATCTCGGCAGAGATTCTAAGCTACTCAAAGTCGTCGCTTCTACACGTCGCGGCCCTAGAACACCCCCTTTTCGGTTGAAAAGCTACGAATCACGAGTCGTTGCAATTGCAAAGTCTCCCGTGTGTTCCACGGCCGTGCGTATGCACGCTTAAGTGCAGCACTCGTTCGTGCTTAAAAGAGCTTTTGTCGATGGGGACGAAACGCTGCGGCAGCCCCTTCCCATTTCTGTCACGCGAGCCGAGGCACAACCCCTAAACTCGCCACATTCGTTCGCGTCAAACCGGTTTGTTTGTGCATCCTCTAAGACCTGGTATAACCACGGTCAATAGTTGCCAGCCGTCTCCGATTTTTCTCGCCAATTTCTTGCCAATGATTCTCGCATTTCATCCGAAGATTTCATAGAAATATTCGGCGTACATCGTTTCCTAATGTCTATCCTCTTCAAATTCTAGTTTTAATTCGTTCGACGATCGAACCAAGAAAGAAGAGAAACGAAATGCACAGTTGTATCACAAATATTACCGTTCGACGTGTAAGTACACGAGATGATACCTCGACGAGCGAACCATGAATTCTAGGTGAACCCATAGGAAGGAACACAGTTCATAGAAAATAATGTCGCGGAATGAAGGCGTAGCGGGTCTGCCAGAGCGCGTCTGTCTCGCTTCGTGGTCCATGACTGGAACCAGTCTAGGTTGCAATAAGAAACTGGTGGAAACTTTGGCTGAATGCGTCACGAAACGGAGAATTTTGACCTGGCTTCACGGAGTCACGGTCGAAGAAGCTGGATCGATAAAATACACGCCTGACACGCCACACATCCCATGGGACGTTAACATAATTGTACGAATAACATAAATGTACGACAATCAATGGTCGGTAATTGTTAAACAAACAAAATTGCTTTCAAACTTATTAGTTAAATTAATAGCGTGTGTAAAATTCTGACGGCATTAATTTAAATAAATCTCTGATAAAGAAATGAACTTGAAGAGGAACTAATTAGTTCGATAATGCTGTTATTCATTAATACTGTTATTTCTTTTATATTGGAAATTATATTGGAACGACTAAACTGGCTCTCACGGTATCTGCCTCCTACGGCGAAACCCTTTCAGTGCCATCGTAATGGAATCATGCAAACTCTCTTATGTAATCGCACACAATTACTAGTGATTTAAATTTCATCATTACCGTGTTTGACATGAACTCGATAGTTTCATCAATTGTAACACAGTGAATTTAGAAACTTTTACTTTGTGTAATAAACTGTATAAATTGCTGATAATTAGCAATATTAGAAGTTTAATGGCACGAATCTGCACATTCAAACCTAAGTTAACAGAAACTTTACATTGTCATATGTATGTATATACGTATTATTGTGCAGACGTTTGTTTGACTAACCCAGCTATTCAACGATATATTTTCACCTCTGCAAACATTAAAGTTCTTCGAACGCCAAACTTGACCGGGTCACGTATGCAGATCTACATAGACGAGGACTACGATTTCGCTGGCGCTTAATGCCAAAATTGTGCTCCAAAAATATAGTGCCGTCGGCCTCTTTACCCTGTTACGTGTTTGTTAACGCGATCAACGCTCAGTCATAATCACCTCACGTGTCGAAAACACTACTCCTTTCCCCAAATACATACGTATATACACCGTGGAACTTGAGGAACCTTCGAAGTAATTTCTGACGTTCTAACAGAACGAAATAGTACTTTATTTCGTCGTGAACGTAAACTTTACGACGTCACCGTCAGACCGTAAATTTATTATCTGCCGATTAACATTTTATGACCGTATTATATAAGCTATATTTAATTTTACCCCGTATACCGTTACTAAAAGTGCGCTGACCTAACGCAGACGTAGTTTTAAAAAATAGTCTATTTTCCACGAAACTACGTGCTTATTTACTAGCTACTCGTTGCTCGTTATTGCACAAGAAATGCGGTCGAAACGATGTTTGACAGTTACGAAATCATTTCATGTACTTGAAATCGAATTTGGAATAACACAGATTCTGATATTGAAGCGTCATGGGAGACAATGGCAAAGGAATCAGATAAATGAAATTTGGATTAACGTAGACTTTGATAATGGAGCGCTAACTTTTTCTGCTCGTATCTCAAGGCCAAATCATTTATGAAATACCTACATGTAACATGTAATATAAAATTGCGGATCAACGCGTGTGAGAAATTAAACTTCCTCGGTGATTGTAAGGCAGAGTAGTAATTAAGTGTTTCCATGCAAAACAACGTAATCATGGAATATTAATTAACGCGTTTATGAAGCTGAATCCTCTGAAGATGCTTAGGTAATTAACCAAAGATTATACCGTATTGTGCAACACACGAGTCGTAAATAATTACCCTGACCTACTAAAAAGTCACAAAAGTTGATTACAATGTTCGTCCGTACAAATTAATTGGTAATTAATTTAAATTTTCTTAAAATTGTCTATCCAATATATATAAATTATCGCGTGATAAACGTGCAATCTCTTTAACTAAAAAACTAAAGTGTAACAAATTCTCTAAAGCACGATCTTTCTAATTAAAAGAATCGATAAACTTATATATATATATATTTCACATTGATCTCTAAATGAAACCAAGCCTCCAAAATCAATTACCTTATGGTTATGCGTCACGGGGATCTCACAAATCGTTTCGAAGTGATCGTCGACCTTGTATCGCAAGCAAACGAATCGTTGCCTCTCACATAAAACAGCAAGGAATAACAGTTCGCGTCACGTTGAAAGTTAAATGAGACGCAACTATATATAGCTGTACATAGAGGAGAAATGCCCGAGACACAGTGAGATAGAACACGCGAAGAGAACCTTCTCCTTCCGCTGTCCAACGAAAACTCATGGTGCACGCTCAACGCGGCTACGAAGGCTCTTCCTCGCCCCACTCTCGCGATGGAAGTTAATCGTGGTGGAGAAACCCCTCGTGTCGTTTCTGGCTCGTGCTTAGCGAGGGACAGACCCGTTCTTCCAACATGTGACGAATGCCCCGAATCGTTTCCGAATGTTACTCAAAATTAAGAGCCTCGAACGCGAGGACCTTGAACGGCCTGACTTCTTTAATAAATCTCCACGCTACCGATGCCAGCCTAAAATTTCACTGCCTCCTCGAAACGGACGCTCCTATGTTTTTCTTGAATGTCGTCGTAAGCCTGCACAGCTGAAAACAGTGATTTAAAGGGTGCGTAAAAATTGGAAGGAAAATTTGGAGATCTTATTGCCTCGGCGGAGAGAGTAAAAGCAGAGAGTACGATGATTTATGTGTATTTTCTTTCGCGCAGTATGAAAGAGCAGTCCTTGATTCTTTTGTAAGGAAATCTTCATCTATTGACATTGCCCCTCTGGCAGGCAGATTTTATTTTACTAGAAAATCTCATTTTACTTTACTTTAGAAAAATAGCATCCCTTAGGAACAGGAGACAATCTAGCTTCTTTCAAAAACTATGCTACTGCGCATTAAACTACAGGACTAGTGATCGATGGTAGATGAACTAGAGAATGACGATAGAAAAGTGAAAACTAGTTCTACTTTCGTGCAAATTTTTCCTTGATACGGCGAAGGTCGTAAATTATTTTCAATGGCTCGGTATACCAGAGAATCGAACCGTATTATAACCGGATATATGCAAAAAATTATGAAGATTGTAGCAAAAGCTAGCAAAGAATAAACCTAATAACGCAACAGAACAAAGAATATGTATATATATACAAATATGATAAAATAATAAGTAAAATAAGAACTTTCTAAAAGTCTCTCATTCAAAAAATTGAAATGTGTAATGTAAATGAATAACAAAAGACTGTGGTTTTATGATTTGAACGTTCTTTCATAATGGAAAAATAATTTAAATAAAAAAGGGGAAAGAATGAAGATAATAATATAGTGTGATTCTCGTTGTGAAGGTTAAATGCATCTTTTGACCGAAACAGAAGAAACGCCATCGAATTCTTCGTCGGTTAATTATAGTTCCAAGGTTTGCTACAAAAACAGAAGATGCCTTGACAGGAATGTCTACCGGTTTTCGTGGAACACCATAAATGTACAAAGCATCATGCGTGACCTACAATTGGTTGATCACGAAAGAAAAACCTCAAGCGTTCAACGAGACCTCGTTGCATTTGTAAACTAAATACCATTGCCTACTTCTACATATAAAAACGCAGTGAGATATAGAATTTATAACTCTGCCATTCGATGCTTTGAACTTTCATTGAATACACTGAATGATCAGTAGAATCTCGGTCAACGTGTTCCACGATCTTCAGACGAATAAGTAAACCGATTTTGAACACCAATTTTAATATCGTCTAGCCTAAAATATATATCTTAATTAATTCATTATTCGTGATAATACCTTATAATAATTCTTGGAATTATTTTGTTACCACAAAATACTATTCTTCACGGTAATTTTGAACAGTGCCATATATTTTACTTTTGTACTGTCACATTTAATTGAACAAAGATAGAATTGAAACGGCAATTGCTTTTTTATTTTATTAGAAACTGGAGACAAAAATTTGTCTTAGAATAACGGGGAATATGTTCTAGGCATAGAAAGTTGGACAGAGTTGGACAAAGAAAGGCTCACCTTCGTTAAACTCGCGCACGTCCTCCAAGATCCCGTATCGTTCTCATAATTTCCCTCTTGATGCAGAAACAGGGGAGAGCACTCTTCATGTGCATGCGTTCTCCTGCCTACAGGAAATAGAAATCCAATACGGTCACGGTAGTTCTCGAACGAGAGAACAACTTCAGTATTTCACCTTATCCTGCGAATTAAAACACATCAGGTTTAGAAGAATAAGAAGGTCGATCATGATGTTTCTTAATCAAAATATACTGCTTTTCTTTTTTTCAGTCAGAATACATTTCTACTTTGTGATGCAAATGATTTAATACAGACTTTGGAACAAAAGCAATTAAGAAAGAGAAAAGGCAGTATTTTCATTCTAGTGGCAAAACGAGAACATATATAAATACTCATGTATAAAGAATAAACTCGTAACATTTGAACAAAAATCTTTAACAAAAGAGAAATCTTTTCTCTTGAACAATCAAGAATCTTATTTCACATAATAATAATTAAATTAATTTTCGGTTTTGTTCGTTTGGAAATCAAGCAAAACATGTAAAAGTAATTTAACGTGATTTTAACGATTTCTTCTTTTCACATTAGCGTCACAAGCGTCATTCGAGATACTAAGAGAGATATACAATACCCAAGATAATTAGACTTATGTAACAAACTAAAAATTCAAACTACTATTTGTATTTATAATCTTCTATTCCTAATTCTAAACTATGATTTATACTTATAATCAACTAGCTACGTAATGTTCCTACGTATCGACATAATAACTAAAAGACGTTGGAACGATACACGTGTATCTTCAAGAAGAGTAATTAGTTACGCGCAGCAAATTGAAGAGAATGCGGATTCATAAATTCAGTCGCGTCGTATTGTCTGCTTCATTATCGCCGCAACTTTAATTGCAACTTCAAACAAGCGGAGAACCGACGACGAGATGCGCCTATTTATACCACTGTAGAAGCACCGCGTTAATAAACAATTCATCGTGTATTGGCCGTCACTATAACTGACGCGAAATCAATTCATGACCCAAATGATCGTTTGTTTTTTTCTGTTATTATTTCGTCTGAGGACTTGATTAGTGAATTCACGTGAACGATTCCGTGGCTCGCGAGCATGTAATTTGAAACAGATCAAAGACATTTCCAATCGCGCGCACGATGATGGTGATAAAGCTGATTAGAGGGAAAAAGTGAAGCAGAAGCTATTGATTAAATAATCAAAATTCAAAGTGGAAGATTCATGGAAGAAATAGAAAATTTTAGACATGTAATAATGTAATAATATTTCTTAATAAAAACTGAGACGGTGATATACTAATGTCTTTAATACGTTCAATAATATGTAATAATATTGCTTGTACTGTTACATGGAATTTCATTATGTGCACGAAGAAAGTTCTCCACTGCAAGATAATGCATCTGGTTATCCGTTTAATTGCATGTCTCTCATTCCTGCACTGAATGCTTAAGTATTTCCTGTTTATCCTGTTATCTATTGGATTACTGTCAAAATTTTGCTAATTGAAAGATTTGCTCTGTGTTTCAGTGTCCCAAGTCGAATTAACCACTCGTGCGCAATGATTCCATTAATTATTTATCTGCCTAAATCATTTTCACAAACGTTAATGAAGCAACATCTCGACTCCACGTCAACGTAACGCATCCACATCTCAACGCATTTGTGTTGCACGAATCTACACGACAAAATATCATGGTGAAAAAGAAGATTGAAAAATTAGTGAAAGCACTGACCTCCGTTTCAAGATTCACCTATAATAAAGGAATCTTATTTCATTTCGTTATGTGGCGAGTCATTTTCTACCCGATGCATGCGTGTAAGTTACACGCGATCACGCTAATTAAGGCCCGTTTGCTTTTACGCTTACGGTGACATACGGTTGGACCGCGTTGCGAAAACTTTAAATTGTAGATAAATCCCTGGAAAGAAACGTGCTGAATGGAAGGAGTAATATAATGCCCGCGGAATGAAGGTGTAGCAGAGTCTGGCAGAACGCGCATACATTGCTCCGTGGTCCATAACTGAAACCAGACTACACAGCAACTAGAAACAGGTAGATACGTTAGCTGAACGTGCCTCTCTCTCTATCGAAAGAGGATCTCCGTCAGTTTTCTTCCGCGGTTGGATGAATGAAAGAAAAAGAAGTCCTAAATCTCACCATTCGCAGTATCTAATAATAGCGGCGCGTTTCTCTTTCTAGCTAGCGGGTCGACGTTTCAAGAATCGACATTAACATTCTTAATATGCGTGCAAAATATGTATACATGTATATATCAACATGACATTAAAACAGATCATAATTAAAGTCTTGTTTTAGATTAGTTTAGAATCTGTGGCTTCAAATAAGAATATTTAAATTATTCCTTGATTTGAAATGAACAACAGTCGAGTCAAGTGATACATACAATGTTCCAAGTTTAGGTATCCTGATATTGCTTTTCTAAAGTGCCTTCAACGCGACGTTAAGCACACGCCAATTTAGACATCCATTTCTATTAAATATCCGCTTGAAACCAGGTTAATTAAATTCAATTCGAGTAAATTGTGTATGAACAGAAATTCGTGGGACCAAGGATAAAGCAACCTGAAGGATAAACATAAAATGAATATATGTTAATAAAAATATAGTGATAATATTTGTAAATATATTTTCTCCTTCAAACAGACTATATACTAAAATAGTAAGTTAAAATATAAGTGTTCTCATGTGTACGAATCGCAATGTGTATACGGTATTGTAGTGCAACTCCACGCGCATCTTGCATCGCGGTAAATTAATCTGGTTAGAATAAAAGCCGTCAGCGATGCGTTACAAATAGAACGTTTCTTTCAATTTACATCGACCGCGGGTTGCTTTGCTAATTATTAACCAAGAGATTCTCTCTCAATTATGCGCTGGGACGTTGACCTGCCTGTTTGCAAATGTCCCGACAGTGAAAACTAGAGTTTATCGGATACGGATAGTAAAAGATCGATTGAACAATAAGAGTATGTATGTATAACGCTGCGTTCTCGTGTGCGAGTCTAGACAGCCGGCCGTGCCATTTTATGGTCGCCTTATGCCAAAATCCTATTCCGAGAATATAACCGCATGGACACCGCGTACACGCCCATTTATGACTTACGTAAAATTTATTCCATTGCGTTTATATCTCGCGTGGATTATTTCCCTGTTTCGGTAATAATATTGAAAATTGGAGGAGAATCGAAACTTGTTACAAATGTTGCTCAGTTGTATGCTAGTTACACTATAACAGTAATCCATCCTAAACCATGTACTATATGTACTGTAGATTTATTCATTCTTGTCAAATATAGTTCTGTTATATACATATAATCTGTTATATATGATATAATCCGGTATATTTTTTTACCATTTATCTCTTAAATTTCGTCACTGTTAAGTGCATATCCAAATACAGTGGCAACATTGATGGAAATTTATTAATACAACTGTGTATTTCAGCAACCGCGTCCGTCAACCTTGCTTCGTTTATTTGCTATATTCGGCTATTTTTAACGTTCGTTACACCACTCTCGACTCGTGCATAACAACGCAGCTTTCGTTGGTTGTTCGTGGAAATTGGAAAAAAACCGTGGAAATCGTGGAAGAAAACCGTAAAAAAGTGAAATCAATATGATTATTGAAATAAGTATATAATATATAATAGTATAAAAATAAATATAAATTAATATAAAATTTATATGAAACTTTATACATAATAAAAATAACGTTCAGATAATCTAAACAAGTATTATATGTATGTATCCCTTCTACATACATTTTTGATGTATGATGTAGGAGGGACGAGCTAATGGTTTAGCAGAGACAGGTTCATTGCAATTATAAAATAAGAATAATATAATGGAAAAGTAATAAATTTTTTTAATGATAAACACTTGAAACGTAAACACGATGAATATGTTTAACTGCAATATATGGAAATACATCAGGTAGATTTTCAGCATTTCATGGTCCTTCGTTTATTGCTTTATGAGCACATTCAAAGGGACATTAGCAGGTAAAGTGTTCTTGTGTATCTCGAATTTAGTTGTAACTATAACAATACACTAGGTCAAAGAGGCACTCGTAAACGCCACCAATTCTTTCAATATTTTCCCTATGATTATCTTTTACAAATAAAAATATACAACAAGTAATTATTCGTCTTGTGAATTTGATATTCACATGAACGTAACTAAAGAAATAGCGTAGAATCTCATAAACATCATTATTAATTTAACAGTGAAGTTTTTGCTAGAAAAGTTATCTGTTGCAAACGAAAGACTAACATTCGAAATTTAAATGTTTCTTTAATAATTCTATGCGAAACATAGTACACTTACACTGTTCCAAATAAACAGTGTATATTATAATTGTATATTATACTGTTTGAGTCTATTATTTACACTGCGACAAATACAAGAAAATTAGATATTCAAAAAATGGAAGTTATAGATGAAAATAACATAGAGTTAGCCTATTTTGTTATTACAAGTTCTAATAGAAATTGTAATTTCGTTATAAATTTGTACACACCAACGTTTCAGTAAAGATTATCTAGAGGAACTTACTTTATAGACGCAGTTTGTAGTCTGGAGATTTTTCAAGTCACCGACCTATGTTATAGGAGATCATCTTCTGTCTTGAACTGCAATAGTAAATGTTCTTCCTTTCACACGCGTTGCTACTTATCAACTCTTATACGACGAAAACACAATAATTCTTCTCACACATAAATTCCTCGCGACTGTGCGAAAGAAAAATTCGTGGATAAAAATAATACTGGCAAGAGGACGAGAGAGGTATACAAGAGACCTGCCTCCTACCGTTGTCGTTCGAAAACTCATGGTGCGAGCTTGATACGATCGTGTGCTTCTTCCCCCACTCCGATGGAGTTAATCGTGGTGGAGAAACCCCTTGTGTTGTTCGTATTTCGAACCTGACTCTTCGTGTATACACGAATACACATGTACGCAAGAACATACACTATCGTTCAAAAGTTGAATACACCTATTAATGATGAAGGATTTCTCAATTTCAAACGTATCACCTTCGCTTTTGTTTTGTACATGCATTTGTTTTATGTTTGTGTATTATATTTAAAGTTACAGTAGAAAAATGTAACATACGTTATAACATCATATGTTACCTATCTAAAACAATTTTACATTACCTTTATAAATTTTTAATTTATATCATTACAACTTCGTTATTCTAAATTTATGTGTAACTTGCAAATAAAGTATCACAAATACTTTTGCAAATACTTTATGAATTTTGAAGAACATCTACTGTATTTAATAATGTCTGACAGTAATGTCTAATTACGTTAACAAAAAAAGTTGTATAATTACCATAATTGCTTTCTTAAGACGTCCTGTTTTTTTGTATTTTTCGGATCTTTCGAAACAAAAGTTTCGTGTCAGCCAATTCCAAGTAGACCTTGCATCCTAAAACTTTTGACGGTTAGTGTATGTAGATACACACACAGACTCAAACGGAACGTAGTCATTAGATATTCACGAACCGTGTATGTACGACATAGAGCAGGTGCTCCAAGTTTTTCTATAAAAAATTCGTCTTTTTTCCACTGCAAATAAATACGACCGTCACAAACGTATTACTGATAAGTTCAATTAAATGCAAAGTAATAATTGCATACGCAGAACTATTGTAAAATCATGGCTACCTGAAGCAATATACGTAATCGATATAGAGATATCGATTTATACATAAGAATCGCTTTTCAATAGGAATATCTTGGGAATTTATCCCTAGAAATAACTTTATTTCAAAATACTCGATTTTACTCGTTGCTTATTTCAAAATTTTAACGTTTCTTTATTATTTTCATCATTTTCAGAAATTCTGTATAAAAACCTCCGGTTTTAGCTTCGATTATAACTTGTATTGATTTTATGATCTATGTAGTAACACGTTATAGAAACTACCTGCAGATCGTTAAAGATCACTAGAGAGCACGCTATGTGAAATTATCAAAAAATTCGTGACGGTTATTGCCGTGCCAGCGAGGAGTGTAGATTATATGATAGGACGTATACGTATAGTATTACATTACATGAATATCAGTATACATACGTGCACGGTAACTATGCACACGTACATAACTATGCAACTGTCCGCTTATCTACATAATACGATCCGCGTAATCGCGACTTCATTTTTCTGGAAATATCAGATTGACTTCAAATAGCTTTTAATAGCTTTGCAATTTAAAAAAAGAAAAACTGTAAATTCTTTCAATCAAGCTTGATTTGTAAATATCGTAGCTTACACTTTTTCCTTAAAAATATATATGTACACTGCAAAGGATTTTTAGATGTTTTCAATTTTGTCGTCTACTGTATCAACATATACTTGCTTGAAATGATTTTCGGGATGACACGTAACTTTTCACGTCCCTTCGTACTTGGTTTCCTTTTGCAATGAAAAGGATCTTTATACTGCTCCCCCTTTCTTTTGGCCGCCCTTCGATACACGTGATTTGTTCTACAACACACTTCCATGAATAAGTAACGTGACAGACGAGGAGACTATATTAGAATAGGAGGCGGGACCTTAGGGCGCCTCACGCAACACTGCCTTACTCGTAAGTACATACACGTGTTTCTTTGCAGTATTAAAGCCTTCGTTATCTGGTGGATTTACAGATCGTTCCATATTCTAATTACATGCATGAATACATATAACGAAATATCATTCTTCGTAATAACAATATCCAATCACACTTAAAACATAAGAATAATGTATAAGATTGTTATTTTCTAAAACTGCGACTAAAAGTTTGTGCACTTAAGTTTCTCAATAGAAATACACATTAATCACAATTACAGTATTTGGAAAACATTTGAAAAATACCCACGATTTCCAAAAGAGGATACGCTGAAAAATTGATACTTTAAACTACCTTCCGGTTTCCAGGATTATGCAATGCACGTACAGGAAACTATTTAATATTCCTCCAAGTCATAAGCACGTGTATTTGGTGCGTAAAATACGTGACAGAACTTACGTACCTATGTCTCATAAATTATCATCGATGTGTGACGTTTCTTAATTTATGGATCCTTGTAATAAAAATATAATTTCATAATTAAAATGTACACACACGTTAAATTTTATGTAACATCGATAATTTAAATGAATTTCAATTTTTTACCAAAGTCCTATGTCGATCATGAATAGTAACGAATAAACAGTTTACTTTCAGCCAGTTTAGTTTCGAAATTTCTTCAAACATTTCTTGTTTAACGTAAAAATGGTACGAACATTCTTTCGAATTGGACGTCGCCGCAGTCGATTCCGTTCTAGTGGCGCTCTTGTCGCGTTAGAGCGAGTAACATCCGGCCACGTTAAAATAGTTTGTTTGGTTAAAATATTGGCCGGGTTTTTCCTCTCGACTGATTGAACAGTGCGCCTTTAAAATTTTTTTCCTCTCAAAACTTAAATGCAAATAAACTACGAGAGATAGACGAACTAACGAAGAATGAACTACTGGTCGATTTGTTTGCTGTTTGTCTCGCTGTTTGGCACGATATTACGTACTGGCGGTGTCGAGCTCTCGTTCGAACTACCTGACAATGCGAAACAGTGTTTCTATCAGGAAATTGAAAAGAATGAGACGGCGATGCTCGAATTCCAGGTATACAAATTACGTATTGTCCGATAGGATAGCTCTTTCGTTGGTATGCAGTTATTAAAATGAAATTTTCACGTAATACTTACAACTTGCTTCGACGCAATAGTGTCAATCATTTGTCATTGAAGACTAAAATCTGACACGTCCACTCAAGGGATTCTTTTTTTTTTTTTTTTTATAAAACACAAAATGACATAATATCAATCGAAAAAAACTTCTTTTAGGTCGTGACCGGTGGACAATACGACGTCGATGTAATTCTAGAAGCACCAAATAAAGAAGTCATTTACAGACAAATAAAAACGCAGTTCGATTCGCATCAATTTACAGCATCCATGACAGGAGCTTATAAAGCCTGTTTTAGCAATGAATTCTCAACGTTTTCACACAAACTGGTTTACATGGATTTTAGGGTGGGCGAGCAATATCCGCTTGGGGAGCATGTAACTGTTATGACACAGGTAATATTATGTATTGTATATTGTACTATTCTAAAAGAGGAATATATGTCATATAAGTATTTCTTTCTTAGATGGAGTCTTCGGCTCAGGAGATACACAAGAACTTGAATAATATTTTGGACTACCAAACGCATCATCGATTAAGAGAAGCACAAGGTCGCAAACGCGCAGAAGATTTGAATACTCGTGTGCTTGTATGGTCTGTTATGGAAACGCTGACAATTTTGATCATATCAGTGGGACAGGTGTTTATCTTAAGGACCTTTTTCACAGAGAGGAAACGTTAATACATTCATTAGTGCATCTGCAAGTAATAATACTTTCCTTGTGCGCAATAAAGTAACTAATCTGTCGGATCAATGTGGAACAATGCCGTCATATTTAATGTTTCACAAATTCTACCAATTATGGTGCCATGGTAATTTTGGCCAGTTGTTTGTTACGTCCATTTGTTTTGGACTCAAAAATACAAGAATCTAGACAGATAGAGTAATTTAGTAACAGAAACACGTGGTTTCCCCGAGTATGAGAATGTTGTGTATGCGCGTATTCATGAGTGTATAATTTGAATTAAGTTATATAAAACCTAGGGTATTTTTATATGAAACCTAGGGCAAATACCTGCTCTATTATGAGTAATAATGAGAAATGTAAAATTGGGCAGTCTCTTCTAATTCTTAAGTTAACAGTACTTTGTTATTGACAGTGTAACATCGTCGTAAGAAACACATTTTTCTTACTGTGAATGTGAAATAATAAACTAGACAATTTGCGCGTATGAACGTGTTACTTTCTACAATTTTCCCATCTTGCTAAGGATGTAATTAATGTAATTTGTTACGCTTGTACTTAATGTATTAATTGACAAATAAAGAAAATTCAAATTTGCATTTTGTACAGAGAAATACACGTGTGTGACAACTTTGAGCACTTTAGAGATGAAATAAATTTTCTTTCTTTCTACATATCTCTTTCTCTCTCTCTTTAATTTCAATTATGTATACTTTTTTGTTTTATATGACATTGGTTTAAAATGAAATCTTTATATCTTAATAATTAATCCTGTCTCTTTTTTAAATATAATTCATAAAAATATGATTTTAACAAAAATGTAAAATATAATTGTACTTATATATGAGCCATTTCATATAGAAAATATAATATAATTATTGATGACATGTACTAATTGGCTATTAAAGTATGTAGAATATATATTTTTTTACACGCATCATAATATCAATAATAATCGATTTAAATTCCGTTGTTACAGAAATAGACAGTATATATATATATCCTTGAGACAGCCGGTGTTACAACATTATTGTTAGAGTCACTTGAACATGCTGGAACAACACGAAGAAAGAGTAACAGCTGTTATAACCTATTAACAAAAAATATAAATAAATATCAGCAAAGCTATAAAAATTTTATACCATGGAGGTAAGTTTTTGTATTCCTTATTCTCATTTAATATGATTCATACAATTATAATTGATGTTATATTTGATTTAGGAACAAGATATTCCTATTGATATTAATACTGGAAAATTATTGGAATGGTTAATCAACAGAAGACATTGCACTAAAGATTGGCATGTAAAGATTTTAATTATCAGAGAGAAAATTAATAATGCAATACAAGATATGCCTATTCACGAAGGAATTGCAAAATTATTATCTGGTTCACGTATGCGATACAAATACTTGACATTTTAATATGTCCATATTCTTTGATATTTATTTAATTTCTATTTTCTTTCAGATATAAATTATTTTCATTGTTTGAAAATAGTAGAAATATTGAAAGAAACTGAAGCTGATACAAAAAATGTATTTGGAAGATATGGCTCTCAAAGAATGAAGGACTGGCAGGAAATATTAAGGTTATATGAAAAAGACAATGTATATCTTGCAGAAGTTTCTCAAATGCTTATAAGAAATGTTAACTATGAAATTCCAAGTACTAAGAAACAAATTCAAAAGTTGGAGCAAATTCAAGCTGTATATATTCTATGTATTATTACACTTTAATATTATATATATCTATACTATTACACTTTAATATAATATATTTTCACTAGGATTTAGAGAAGAAAGAGGCAGATTATAAAAAGTCAGAAAATGCATCTAAGTCAGAATTTAATTCACTTTGTAAGCAGTTAGGTATACCAGGAGAGCAAATTAAGCAGGAATTAGCTGAGAAAGTAAAAGAACTTCCAGAAATTTATGATAAGATAGCTAAAAAGACAAAATCATTAGAAAAAGCTGTGGAATATTATTGCGGTTTTGTTAATTATACTCTTGGTAGAGAACATGATGGTGGTTGTGTTCCTATGGTGAAATACGTAATTGGTATATTGAATTTGTAAAAATATTTTTTTCAGAGTATCATTCATGTATTGAATTAAATATTATAAATTGATTAGATAAGGGAAACACTACTACATATGAATGGATTTATGGAGAAGCTCCATTATCAATTAGCGAACCACCTTTAAACATAAACTTAGATAATGAAGATTTAGAGAAAAAGAAAGTTGTGGATGTCGATAATACTGTATGCGAGCCATTATAAAATATTGCAAATAATTTAACGAATTTTTCTAAATTGTTTTCTTAATTATTTTAGGGAATTGATTTTGGAGAAATTGATATAAATGGCGATATAAATTTCGGCGATGTTAATTTAGAAGTTGGAGGCGAAATTGATTGGGGCAATGGAAATCTAGAAGAAGCTGTTGCTGGAGATATTGATTACAATATTTCTTTAGAAGAATCTGGTATAGTAGTGGAAGCAGCTGGTCATGAAGGTGGAAATGCCACTGGTACCGAAGCATATACAATCCTTGACAACCCACCTACTAGAGACGATTTTATTAATCAGTTATTTGAGCTAGAAGCATTTCTGAAATTACGATTATATGAGTTTAAAGGAGATAACAATGTAAATTTCTTAAGCTTCAGTCAGTTCCAAGAGTCATCTTCTATTGTACAAAACTCCACGCTGGAAAATAGTCAGAATATGTTAGATAATGTCCATGTTATTTTATCTGAAATTTTGAATACTAAAGTTCAGCATTTACACAACATCAAACATTCTATAAGGTAAACAGAATTGATGTAATATCCTTATCATTTATACATTATTTTAAAGAAAAATTACAATATTTTTTTTTACAGATATGTAGATGTTTTAACTTCATCATTAAAACAAAAATTAAGTTTAGTTGATAAAATGATAGTTTTACAAAACTCTATGAGAGAAAAACGAGAAAATTTCGCAAAAGAAGTTTCTACTATTCGACCTCTTCTTCAACTTCTTATACAAAGAACAAAAGAATTACAAACAGAGGTATCAATAATTTTTCATTCGTAAATTTTAATAAATGTTAATATATTTTTATTTATCAAGTTTTTCATATTACTTACAGATTGAGAAAGATATTTCAAAGAAATATAAAAATAGAATTGTACATTTAACCGGAGGTATAAATATGTTGTAAATAATTAAAATAAAAAGCGTGTGAACTTGTAAATAAGATTTTACTGGAAAAAAGGAAAAATGGGTCGTATTATACAAATAACTTACTATATACTGTATTTTTTATACATTTTAATGAATACTTGCTAAATTCAATGTGTATTGTCTTGTTACTTTATAATGTTATAGAAAAATTTGTACCTTTTATTATAATAAATGTTACAATATTTATTAAACTACACTTCTTGTCTTTGGCATGAACACAATATTATCAAATTATAAATTAACTCTCAATTCAATTTTATAATTCTATACTGATAACTACATAATCATAAAAAGATTTTGCACCAATCTCCAAGGTGAAGAAGTACATACAGCTTTGGTTGTGGGGCACGGATAACGTTTTAAACATTCGGCGAATGAACGATCGCATTCGCATAATCGCTGAGCACATGATCCAGATCCTCCCCAGTTTCCATGCTCAACAGCTACAATAGAGAGAGAAATGTACTATTAAATGAATGTAAGTTCTTTAAATAAGGATAATGTCTTCTATGTAGCTAACCACATATTGGTTTATATCCATGATAACATCTCCAATAATATGGTACAAAGTATTCTGAAAACGTTGGACAATCTGTGGCATCATAACACCAATCATGCATTTTACAGCACCTATAAGAATTATTAAATGATAAACTATGTTACATTTTTCATTTATCCATAGAAATCTTACCTATCTATCTCATCTATTACATATCCTGAACCCAAAAAACCACAGTAGCATCCATATCCCTTGTAAGCTAAAGGATTGCATCCAGTGGCGCATACTACCATATTGTACAAATGTATCACACCTCTTTTGAATCTCTTGTGTGTTAAATTCTGTTCATTGTACATTCTAAAACAATATACGTCTTCTAAATAACTCAAAATTATTTTTCTTGTAGAAATAAAAAATTCTTTATTAAAAAAAAAAAAAAAAACAGTAGTACTATATTAAAGTAAAAATTGATTGCAGAATATCGAAAGTATCAAACTCACGATAGTTCATTATATTTTGTACGATTGTGTGTAAAGTTAAAAGATGGAGATTGATGTATATAATTATTCTTCTTCTGGTGTTGTATAGATATCGAACTCCATGTTTCATTATTTCGTCTTATGTGGAGGTTTTCTTTTTCCCAATCATCTTTTATATAGTTGGACAGAAGTTTATCTTCGGGTAATTTGTACGTTTCTTTATTTCTAATTAATTTCTGAGTATTTCGAGTATTCCTGGCTATAAAAAAAATCCTTGACAAAAATTGATATAAACAACGTATTTTAGCAAACAATAGATTCGTAGTAAGATATTAAAAAAAAAGGATCGAAAAAAAAATTTAGAAAGAAAATGTTATATAAATATTTAAGAACATATCAACTCAAGTCTCTTAATGACTGCTCTGCACAAAAACTTCTTAGCATAATTTAAAAATTAAGCTAAATAAATAAACCTAAGATAAAAATAAGATCAAAATAAAATAATTTTGAAGACAGCATAATTTTAAAATTATCTTTAAGATAAATTATTCATTGCACGAAACGTACTTGTGCTCGTTTACTGTCATTACAAATTTATTTCACTTCCTGTCAAGTTAGTTCTCTCTAAAATTATTCTAATTTCTCTAGTAATTTCATGGTTCGTCATCGCACATGTATATACAATTTCTATGGAATTTACATATGTAAAATATACCCATTAGTTTTAGAAAATTATATATTCTAATAAAAATCTGTAATACGAATCATTTCTTTCTGATCCACTTGTTGATTTAAAAGCGCACGAAAATACACACATTTTCAACTATTCCGTTCTTTTCTTTCACGCTTACTGAACCACGATCTCCGGCAACGAGACACACTTACGTCTACGATACATCTTTCAATTATGCCATTGAAAAACTTACTTGCAATAATAAACGCAATATTATTTTAGAATTTGTTTAATGTTAGAGATTCAAAAAAAGAAAAACACAACTGAATTGATGAATACTATGAATTCAGTTCTTGGGAAACTTAAGAAGAGATATTAGAGTAAAATTATTTTATTAATTAAGATTGATACGACATGAAATATGTAATGTAATATTATAGAGTAACATCTTTTGTTATTAATATTATCACATACCACGACTTTCATAAGAAGGCAATGTTACGAGTATTGTAAGAAAAAATATGATGAAGATCCTTTGATGAGGTATCATCCGTGGCCGATGAGAAATCAACACGGCGTTGATCCTTTTGTTACTCATCGAGTATATCTATTCACATACGTATGTATTCAAATGCGAAAATGAACTTTTAATGTCAGCTGCGAATCCTGAACTCATTCAACATGTTACGATCTATGGGTTCTTCCAGTATTGGAAAATCGCAGTGTTTCACGCGTAAGCGCATTATTCGTTATACATTGTCAATCACAAGGAACCCATTCAAACTTGATGAACTACAAAAATGTATCAAACAGAAGTGTCTTCTTCGAAATTAATTATTATTTTCACAGAATCTCGAACGAAGATCGTCACGTGAAATTCTCTAACATCAAAGAGAAGTCTTCAGTTCTCATTTAAGATTCATTCATTTATAAAATCGTCAACTCTTATGTTTAAACGTGCAAACCATTTTGCACAATTCCAAACTTTTGCCACTTTTGTGAATATGGAAATATTTCTGCTTTATAAGACAATCGTTCAGACTTTGTTCCACACTGTATAATTCACACTGTTCTTCAAAGTTGAATTCAAAATCCTGGTCACTGGCACACTCCAGTCCAGTCTTATCAAACGCTCCTGGTCCATTGGTTCCCTCTACAGGAAGATCCACTCTTTTCTACCACGAAACATTTGTTTCTTCGACCCGTGATTCACTATTTTGTTGAACCCCGTGACCCCGAGTCTCTTCGTTGCAGGAACGGAACTTCGACTGATCCTCTTTATCCAGGAGGACAGACACGGGACGCTTAGCCGCGCTCTGAGAAACCTACTGTTATACTTTCGACGATTTCCTTGAAGCCGTGTATACCTGCTCAACATGCGTTCACCTCTTATTTACCTTTTACTCGGCTTTTATCCATCTTTTATCTATGTCATCGTCCGGACATTTTCGTCTTCTTTTATCACAGACGTATTCTCGATGGTTAGAGCTTCTGAGAGAACAAACGATGGCTACATTTAACTCGATTTTACTTGTTACTTTTTACTGCAAGAAGTTACAAGAGTAAGTGAATTTTATTTTTGTTTCAGATCCTTTATTCTTCACCTCTTCATCTTGGAACGTTTGTTAACACAGTGAAATACGTTTTTGTAAAAGAAAATAGGTAACGAAAGCTACGCACTTGAACCGTACGTTCTCATTTTTGTAAGATGAGATTTCATTGTAGATATCAGTTAATTTTTAAGTAGTCCAGATCTCTCCCAGGGCAAGGGGTTAAAGAGCAAGCGTGAACGACGATGTAGAGATTCTTTCTAGTATCTTCAAATCCTCTGCAACTTTAAATAAAAATTCCTTTCACGATTTTAATATATATATGTATGTAAATGTAATACAATGATATAATTTTCACTAAAAGTCCAACGTATCGGTCATATCCGAATAGCGAGTTATTGAGAATAGTAAATTTACCCATTGACCGACTGGCCGATATAATTTGAACTTGCAAAATGGTAGATTCCAGCTGGTTTGTGTTTACTAGTATAGTGAATGGATAAGCTACGTTGGATCTAGCGGTACTTGCTAGATGCAACAGATGCTTGATGCACACGTCTGAACAATTTAAAAAGTATAAAAGAAACAATTGATTACTACTTATAGCAGTTGATGCACATGTCTAACAATTTGAAAAGTACAAAAGAAACAATTGATTACTACTTATAGTAGCTATGAAACCTCAATCTCTCAAAATAACACCGTGGAATTTCTTGATATTTCTCTATTTGCCTTCACATTAAACGAAGAGAAGGAAATAACTTTCTTCCGGCTTCTTGATCCACTGTGTGAAGCTTCCAAAATGGTAAAAAACTGTTTCGAGTAATCGCTGTGTAACAAGTTCATCTCCTCATTAATCATTCAAATTAAATCTCCCTTGATAAAATTTAAAGAAGTAATTACCAGGAAGTCCAGCTTTCGTTTCGCGACAATGCCTCTAACTCCGATTTCAAAGTCGGATCCTTCCACGTCACGAAGGTAAACAACCGTGGCAGGAGATTCATTCACCCGCAGGGAATTGCAAGATCACACGCTTGTGCACAACTGATAAGCGACAAATAGAACAATGGCCCGTCGAAGAATGAACGTCGCGAATGGTTTCACCGGCGTTAAGTATCGTTTGTTGGCATTGCCGCAGGTTATTGTTTCCTGAATTACGACAGCCCTCCGGGAATCGATGAACCCGTGAACACGATTTGCAATTATTTTGGCCAAGCGTGACGACACGATTCGAACGTAATTTCTCAACAAGGTGTTGAGCAAGGTTTACGCAAGAATGGTTAAGCTCACGACAATAAACGATCAATTATCTCCACGTTTGATCGTTAAATTTTCTTGCCACGCATTGTAAAAAGGAAAGAATCTTTTTATAACTACAATTTCGCCTTTTGTACACGCGAAATTGTTTCCTATAAATGTTTTCCAACTGCAGCAACATTTTGTTTAATAAAATAACGTTGCTTGCCACTCGACGTTTGATAGCTCCTCCTAGGAAATGCGCGTTAATCTCCATTGCGTTTCGAGAAATTTTATTGGACATCTGTATTCGTGAAACGACTGTTAAAGGTCTACGAACGAGCATCGTGAGAAAGTGGTCTCAGAAGAATGCGAATCACAGAGAGAAACACGGGCGAATTGGTTCGCACGCAATCCATCCATTTAAGGTTGCACAACCTAAAAAAAGAGATTTGCCATTTGTCAGTGAACCAAGCCAATCACTTTATTTGTCACGACAAATGTACATTTCAACACTTCGAAATGACGTATCCATTTCATCAGAGTTTGGAAATTATCATTTGTCGACAATTATTATTTGATTGAACACTTTACCTTGACAATCACGATCGTTTCTCCCTGGAAAAATTTTCAGTTCGCTCAGTAATTATGTAAATTAAACGCTGATTATCGCTCTCAAAAGTAGACCGCCTGTGAAACCAAGTGTATCGTAGCGTAATTTTGCCAGGGCGTATCAAGGTTCTACTCATTTTACCCTGAATTCAAGACAGGTGATTCTAACGCTACGTTATCGTCCAATCAATTGTATACTTTCACCCGGTTATCAAATACAAAACGACAAAACAGTTCCAGAAGATGCAACAATTCATTTGCAATTGAGTAAAATTTTTCAAGGCAGCAAATTTCTAAAAAATTTGTTCGTTGTATAATCTAAGGTATAAGTAAATGAGTATTAAAATTTATCAACTAATTACATTATTACTTCAAGAAATTAAAAAGAAACTTTTTCACAAATAACTCGACAATACTAAGATCGGACATTTAAATTGAACTTACAGCATGTGCTAATATAAATCACATAATAATGTTCATTGAGGAAAAAATGATACATGCATGCAGAAAATCTTATTCTTGTAACAGCTTGGAAAATTTCGAGAGCGAGTAAAAAGTTTCAAGCGTAATCTGGCAGAGAATCCGCTAAAAGGTGTAATTGCGTTCGATCAATTGGCTCGGTCGGTTTCCAACCGACGAAATTATGCAATTTTCGTGCATTTACTTTCAATGTCGAGGTGGGCATTAAGAGCGGGCCCCATTAACTTTCGTTCTTTTTCAACGCTTTCTTGTTCCCCGATACAGAGCGATTCTTTTCACTTTGCTGTTACGGGCGTTCTTAGAAAATGTTTTCTGTCCTGACTTTTAGGCATCTGTTTAAAACGAAATGTAAAAAATGAGCTTCCTAGCAACGAATTTCGCAAATGATCACAGCTCTCTGACTATATATAGGGTGGCCACTGAAAAACTCATAGGTTTAAAAGAGCCCGTATTTGTCAGCAGGAAAATGGTGGTTATTTGAGGGATGTTGTTTTTCACGCATAACACTGAAAAAAAATCCATTAATTATATTTCCAAATAAAATAATAAAAAAATTTAAAAACATGTGTTTGTAAAAGTTACTTTTGTTTTAATCAGTCTTTCAGTGACCACCATATATATCTATAGATTATACATACCTCCCTCAACTTATTCTTCTTGTTAATACTTCTTCATTAATACAAAATCTATCCATGAAAGATGATAGATTTTATTAATTGAGATTAAAATATCTCTTCTAAGCTAATAGTTTTTCGACATACGTAGGGTGATACTTTTTTTTTTAGAGAGAGAGCGTCAAGCAGTATTGATTAATGAATCAAAAAATATATCACTCCATTTAAAAAAAAGGAAAGGACCTTCATCTGATCTTTACGCGTTCACCTAAAAAAAAAGCTAATTTACTTACAACAGATTGTGAAACCATGAGCTCTCTTTTTGTATAACAAATATTCTACGTGTATAATTTCCATTTATATACTAAAATTGGTCAGCCTGTTCCGATGAAATATTGCTAGAATTAAGTATTCTGATTACTATAATTAAGTATAAATATTCCACAATTTCATCTTTCAAAAAACTATAGTCAACGCATACCTCGAATTTTAACAAGAAAGTTTCGATCATTCCATTCATTAAAACCGTTCGTTACAATTCAAATTTAAATAATAGCTGTGAAGTTGTTCACTTGTTGTTCCTTCTTTATTTACTTGCTTGCTTCTCTGTTCCAAGATGGGATATTTCCTGTTTCTTTTTACATCGTTATAGGTTGTAAAGTAGAAGCATTTTAGAGTTCAGAGGATGTGAAATATTTTGAAAGCATGTGAACAATACGTACTCGTGGAACACATGGGATCTTGTTATCGAAGGAGATACATTGTTCGCATATGCACGTTACTCTTTAATTAGATTTCACTCTATAATCAAATCTCGGCCCATCTGGACCCATTGAAGAGTGCGATAGCGCAAAATTAAAAAGAAAAAAGTAAAAAAAAAAAAATAAATTTATCAAAAAGATCTGCCATCGTAAAGAAATTTAATTAACATCTTCTATCTTCTTTATAGAACGCTCGTATGAAAACTTTGTTACACGTTTCTTTTTATCTTACTTTTTCGAGAATCGCTTATTCTTCGTTTTAGGATAGAAAAGAGGAATTGCTGAAGTGGGACAAATTTTGAAGGTCATTGAGATCCTTAACTTTTGAAGTCTCGTTTCCGAGTTTGTAATGTCTTTTCTCATTAAAGAGTAAAACTCTCACTCTCTTTCTTTCTACACGCCATCTATCCTCGCAAAAAGAAAATAGCAAAAAATACTACCTACAGAAAATTAAATAATTCATTCAGCACATTGAACAATTTTTAATTTATTGTAAGACTAAAGAATTCTTATACATCGTAACGTTATATATGCAGTTACAATGTATGAGGATATCTCTTTTTCGTGTTCTTTATTTTCTATATTTTATGTTTGATTTTGATGTAACGAATTATATATTTATGTATAATTACTTGTATATACTTATATATATTCTGATTTATATGTCTTTATATACTTGTATATATTCTATTTAATCATTAGACTCTTAAAATAATCATTAAAATTTATCTTACAAAGTAAAATGGATGCTTTTAAAATTTTGAATTTGAAATTTATATGACAATGATCCAGCAGGGGGCGAGATGAGAGTCAAAAAATTAAGATCAAAATAAATAAGTTGTTAAGAAGATGTATTAAAAATGTGGAGTGTTACTCATTTCTTATTCAAAATGTCTCACTTAAAGTCACAAAATTTGCACAAGATGAACTGCAAAATTAACAATCGCTATTAATATCATCCATCGAACGATAGTGTTGAACAAGGATAAAACAATTGTTTTAAAATAATTGAAGACTGCTGAACAAACATGTTAAACGTATGTATTTAAATATGAAATTCCATGAAGTTAACTGAAGGAAAATAACAGATTTTAAAGTAAATATATATTAGTTTTTGATAATATCGTAATATAAAAATATAACTGTAACCTAACCTTTATTGCTTTATGCAACATTATTTTAAGATGATAGCGCATAATACGTATCATAAAAAGCAATGTAAAATGCGATGAAAATTTTATACCTATATTATAAATTAAAATACATTTTACAGCATTACTATGACGCGTAAGTGTGTGTTGTGCAAGGAAACCAATTACAGAAACACTTACAGCTTTTTCTCAGCACCAAAAGATCCAGAAACCCGTAAAAAGTGGCAAAATGCCTTAGCTATTGAGAATTATGTTGTTACTGATGACACGTATGTTTGTAGTAAACATTTCCACAAAGACGATATCATTACACATTGGGTTAGTGGAGTACCACCACATGTGATAACTGTAAGTTATAATAATTTTTGTATAAGTTATAATAGTATTTGTAATAGTTATAATAGTAATTGTTATATTACATAAATATCATCACATCACGTAATTTTAACATGTTGTAGATAAAATATAAGAAATGCAGATTGAGACCAGGAGCTGTACCTGGAAGGAGTTATCACCTTCAAGAAAATGCACAAACTCAAGAAAATTCCAGTGATTTTGATAATAATATAAGTAAATTTGATAAAATAAGTACAGTAATAAAGAAAGAAACAAATTTCCTCATACCTAGAACTGAAGAGAAGTCACAAGTAAATAATGATGAGAATCGTAAAGCTACATATTTGAATTATCAGTCTTATCGTAATGTTAATGATTATGTACATAATTCAAAGCAAAACTTTTCAAATAAAATGGAATTATCAGAAAATGTTTCAAATGTAAATGGATCTACATTTAAAGAATCTCTAAAGCAAAATTTAAACCAAGTAAAACAGAATAAATCAATGGTTTTTATGGAAAACAGTATTAATATTCAAGAAGGTGGTATCGATATAAAGGAAGAACGAATGGAAGATATAAACTCTGAAGACAAAACAGAAAAACAAAGTCAAATATCCAAAGAGGATTCTTGTTCCTATATATCCAAGAAAGTTTCACTCTCAGGTTTTCAGTCATCTTTTAAAGATTATATTTCCGAAGAACGTGAAACAATGAAATGGAAAGCAATGAAAAAAAGAAAACTACCAGATGATAATTTTGAAGCAACAAAGAATGTATATATTGAGAATCAAATAATATACAATTTAAACTATGATCAATTGGATAAATATTATCCTATGTGTAATGAAAATGACGAAAATGATGAAAATGAAATGTTGTTTGAAGATTTGCTCGAAGTATGTACAGAAGTATTATTACCACGTGGTTGGTCTTGTTTAGTAACGTCAAAGGGCCACACAACGACAATTGTATATTTATGTATGGGAATGACGAAAAGTGGAATGCCTTTTACAGAAAAACAAGTGTTTATAAAAAGTGATATGATGTTGCATTGTGCTGTTGTAAATAAAGAAATTAATCCACTTATTTACAACCTTATAAGAGCAGGAAAACATTTACAAGTACAAAACTTATTAGATATAGAAGAACTTATTGATGAATTTGATCGAAGGACTATTTGTCAAGGTATTTATATATATGTATCTCTTTTACTTACATCTTTTATTATTTATTTTATGTCATTAAGAAATAAATGTTTTTTTTTCAATTAGGTATATACAATACTGAGAAGTTCCAAAACATTAATCGTATCATAGTTGCTTATAAAGATGGTATAAAATGGAGACACATTTTATGTCCATTAATAGTGAATACTGATTCACTAAGATGTACAAAATGCATTTCCCTATCTTATTCATTACAGCATAAATCGAAAAAACTTGTATTTTTTCGCAATCCTTCAATATTTACAAAACAGCAGCAGATGTACAGTGCACCAAAAATATAAACAAACAATAAATACAAACAAACCACAAGGATACTGGACATGAATCTATAAATATATTTAAAACAATTTGAAATAAAATTTTTTAAAAAGTATAATTTCTAATTCCGTTTTTTTTATCTTAATTACTTGGATATATTAATAATAAAGGATATATTAATTATTTTCGAAAAACACAAAAAGTATTTAAAAAAAATTTGTATAATTTGCATATTTTTGCTTTATCTTTCAACATGAACATTATTTTATAAACTTTATTATTTATTAATTAAGACGATTTTTTTTTATCTACGAAATTTATGTTTACGTCCTCTCTCTTTCGATTTGTGTTCCTAAAACAATTTATAAAAGTTACTATATTTATATAACGAATTAATATTAAAAAATAGTGTCAATTTTTTTTACCGTGGACCATTCTACTTTTAGTTGTTCTAACATTTTTGGCGTTAGAAGACCTTTAGATACCAACGACTGGCTTAATTTATCTTTTCGATATTTACCTGTAGTACATATGTAATGTAATTATATAAAATTATAAAAAATAAGCAAAATTTTTAATATCTAATAAACTATCATTTATTTCGGTACCTTCGTTGAACTTATCGTCATATCGTGTTTCATTAGATATCTCAAAATCTATGTAATAAAATAAAATATTATTTACTTTATTTTTAATTTTAAAAACAATAAATAGCATAATTGCATACCTGCTTTCGGTTTCTTAAATAATTTTGCAATTTTTTCAATTCCTTCTTCAATAATTTTGTCTAATTCCTCTTGTAATTTTCTAACTGCATCTGCATCAGGAAATAAATCTGGCATTCGATAACTGCAAATAATACAATTTAATACATTGTACATATATAAAAAAAATTTTGTCTTATATTTTCGACTTAGTTTTTCATAGAGAATTATCTCTTTGCTAATTATATTATAATTATTGTACATTGATTAAAATTGTTGTACAATTATTTACCTTAACCACAAGTAGACGTCTAATACATCAAATAAGCTTTCTAAATGTAAAAGCTGAGTAATATTCAATGGCGTTTTAGGAGGCCAATTAATTTGTTCGCGTAACCATAAAATAGTTGCCGGCTCATTTTTACTACATTGTCGAGCATACTGCACAAAAATTAAGTAAAAATGTGAAAAAAATAAATAAAAATATTTTAACAAAGTTTTAAACTCTTATTAATATTTTAATTTACCCTTAAAAGCATACTGCATGACAAAGGTATTTTTCTATTGATTGGTGCACAACAAAACACATATCGTGTACGAAGAGATAAAGGTATATGTTGTATTGTATCAGCAAGAAATTTAAAATCATCCAAATTGCAAATGAAGTACAAAGTATGATCAAGTTCGCATAACGCAATAAAGATATTCTGAAAAAAGTAAGAAATGTATTAAGATCACAATAAATCATAAATATATCATATTTAAATATTACAATGAGATTTGATAACGGTGCATTTGGTAAATAATAGGCATATAATTCTATTTGGTCTGCCGTTGGATGAAGTCCAGCTCGGTGAATTTCTTCTGGGGTTTGCTGCAGTAAATTTTTTAATAAAGGAAGATCTTCAGGTTTAAAAGTTGTTACAAATCCCTAAAACATAAGAGATCAGTAATATTAAACTTCAAATGTTAATAATTTTAAACCTCCATTATCAGATTTCATACTTTCGACCACTGTGTTCCATAACGACCAGCGCGACCTGCTATTTGTAATGCAGACGATACAGAAATTGTGTCAATCTCCACTTCTCCTTTTTCATTGACAGTTGGTTGAGTAATTGAATAAAATATAATTCTTCGAATATGCCTGAAAAAATATTAACTGTCTGCGATCTATTTTTGTTACGCAGTATGAAAAAATTGAAATTTAAAATTATGATCTTACAAATTAAGACCCATTCCTATTGCATTGGTAGCCACTAATACTTTGCAAGGATCATTGGGGTCATTAAATCTTGCAGCTTGTGCTAATTTTGTACCTGGTGGTAAACTACCATATATTACAGCTACTTTATGACCCATTTTTTCAATAACATTTGATACTAAAAATATATCATTTCTACTAAAACAAACTATACAATCTCCTGGTTGAATATTTTTTAAGGAACAGAGTGCCGACTCCTCTATTTCAAGCGAAGTCAATCGTTTATATTCTTTTATTTCTACTGATTCTCCTGTTGTTAAACAAATAGATTGTACCTATATTAACATAAAAACATTAAATAGTTTTAAAAATTTCTAATATTTCAATATATAATTTATCGAGTTGTAGAACATACCATAGGAATAGCAGCAAATTCACCACACAAATGTATTTCATCTGCTGCTAGTCCAAGAAGAGCCCTTGTCCATGCCCATCCTCTACTTGGATCACGTATTAATTGAATTTCATCGATTATTCCTACTTCATCTGTAATGATTATTAAAATAGTCAAATTATTATTTTTATTCAAATTAGTTTTAATAAAATTATATAAATAAATAAATATAAAGGATAATAATATTCTTTCAAATTGTAAATCATAAATTAAATTTACTTACAAACATTTTGTATATTTGCCATTTCTATAGAACATGATGTATGATTTGCAGGGGATTCTGCATTCTTTGCGTATCTGTGTTCTTCTCCTGTTATTAGATCACATGGAGTACCCTAAATTTATTTATGTTTAATAGAGTAAAAATAATAAATAAAATCATCTTTGGCACTAACCATAGAATTACACTTGCTAAAAACTTCACTAGCTAATAACTTTAAAGGTCCACAGTAAACACCACTTTTTGCTGTCATAAATCTTTTTAACGCATGATACGTTTTGCCACTATTTGTAGGTCCAGCATGAAATATAATTTTTCTTTTCTTAGATCTCGCTATAGGATACCTACAAACAACAGAAATTAAAACAAATAAGTTTTTGTGTACGAAGTGGTTTAAGTAATATTAACTTATATTAACTACTACCAATAAGGTGGATTTCTTAAGTCACTGATTTTTCTTAGCTCATCTAAGCAATCAATATGTGGATACATTTGTTTGGCATGTCTTAAAAAATATGGAAATATATCTGTAATATTTCCACCTCCTTTTATAATATCACTTATAATAATATGAAGATCTGTAGGTAACTGTTCAGATTCTATACAATGACTTCGAAAATTTGACATTGCTGAGGTGAAGATTACATCTATAAATAATTAGGCGATTGAAATAATTACAAAATTAACACTTCAATACACAGAAAATACAAGAATAAAAGAATTACCATCTAATCCATATTTTGTACTTAATTCTTTAACTACTGCATGTTTTGCAAAGTCACATAAGATCTGTATCACTTTGTGTTTACTTATAGAACCAGTTAATTCGACACCAACGTTTGCATCATCCACATTTTTCTTTACAGAAACTGGGTGAAATAAATTATTTAGATTCTGTGAATCGTACTTGCTGTATTTTTTTCTTACACTCTGGGTAAACTTAATTCCAGAATCTAATTGCCTAAGGATTATATTTATGAAATAAATCAACGTTATCATTAAGATTCCACTCAATACAGTTCAAAGAATTTTAAATACAACAGAATAAGGTACCTTAAAAATAATGGCACTATAAAATTATTTCGTTTTAATTGTTCTGTAACAAGGTGCATAACTGGTATCATTTTTATGACTAATTCTATTTGCTTTCATATTCTACTATTTATCGTGTAAAAGTCCTAACCCTCGTATACCATGTACCATGTAGAGTAAAAGGTTAAAACGAGTGGCGACATCTTTGTTAGCGAAGTAGATAGGGAAATGTAAGTACTATATAGAGGATAAGTCGCCAATATAATTTTCATTTTGGTTTATTAATAGTGTTAATTTGTATTTTCTATCATCAAAAGCTATACATTGTCTACTTTTTACGTAACGATGGTCATAAGAGTACAAACTTAACATGATTTGAAATATCAGGTAATTTTTCCATTTTGAACTATAAATTTAGTTGAATAAAAATCTATTTTCACGTAGATAAAGTGAGTGGAATGTAGTCGAGATGTATAAATAGCTTTAAAAGATTTTACTTTTAACTGATTCAGTTAAATCGTATTTAATTTTCTTTTTTTTTATTATTATCAATGGCTAGCAGTGTAGGTGTTAAAATTAATTTGTTACATGTTTGTCAATAGTTATAAACTTAGCTAAATATTAATAGTCTGAATATATTCCCTTTAATATAGAAATTCTTACTTGTATTACTATTTTGTAGTAATTTCTGACTGAAGAATTTCATTTATCTCTTGTAATTACAAAAACTATAAAATTACAATTTAATTTATAATAATTGTTGCATTTTCTTTTAATTTTTGAAGAAAAATTGTTTCATTTTTGCATCATATTCTGAGAGATTCGGAGATTTAAACGAGTAATCCTTAAATATATAATTTCTTAACTTAAAATAAATTTAAATTAAATAAAATTAATTTCTTAATTTTAACTTATTCAAAATCCATGTTTTAAAACGTACTGATATAATTTCATTAAACAATTTAGGGTTTAAACAAAATTCAAGACAAAGCTCTTTATTAATTAAAAACATTACAATTTTTCATTTTAATTACATTACCTTTTTCATCCTTTAACATTATATTTTTATCTTAAAAGTCAGACACGATATTATGGCGTAAATTGTATTTTTTTATAATTTTATTATCATAAACAATATACACATATTAGTTAATCATCGAATGATTTAAATTTTATGATATTTCCATTTTAGATAAACTGCTGTTTTTCTCGTTTCTTTATTTCATTAATCATTTGTTATTCAGTCAAAAGTATCAGTTTCCAAAGGTTACAAAAATAATCTCATTGCAAAATTTCTCGTGTATTATAACATATTCCAAAACACAAGAGAATATGCGTAAGTTGGAACATTACAAATATATGTTACGTTTTTATTATTATCTTTAAATAGCTGGAAGAAAATGACATTGTTGCAGATCAAACAAGTCCAAAATGTAATGTAAAACTATGTTCGAACAACGATGTTCCACCATCGTCGGTAATTCGCGCTTGCCTTGGTCCTTCCTTGGCACAGGTGTTTTTTGATTATACTCATCATGATACGATAAAACTATTGGACGTACTAACACCATTAAAAACATCAAAAGCATGTTTCTCAATTCCATCTGAGCGTCAATTATCCGAATGTAGATTCATACCGCCGACAGATCATCAAATCGTAAAGGCATTTGTGCATCAGAATATATTAGGTAAAACACTGTAGCATATAAATGTAAATGAATATACGATGTAAATGAATGTACGTACGATAATATGAAGATATTGAGAACATTGTATACGATTGTAATCATAAACGAAATTACTAGAAATAGGCGAAGCTTTATTAGAACGTGTGAAAAAGGATATCGAGGAGAGTCTAAGGGACAAAATAGAGAGGCAATCACGAGAGAAATTTCATCTGTATCAAGCAAAGAAAAGGCGAGAAGCTGAGTTGCACGCGGAACAGCTGCACGAGAAATACGAAAATTATATTGAGACTGTCCAGCACGAGTTACAGAAACAGCTTGAAGTAATGACTTACATTGCTTTCTCTATTATTTCTTTTTTATAATATGCAATTAATTATCGAACAGAGAGAAATAATAGGATACATTGCGAAATACAGAGTATATCTTATTTGAATTTAAGATAACTTGATAACAATCGATAAAAAAATTTCTGCTGTTTATTCTTTTGAAGATAGCATTGAAAGAATTGGAGAAGTTGATAATACTTTATATGTTGATAATATATCGCAAAAATAATGATCTATCAATGTATCAAGTTGAAGAAATTTAAGATCGTATGATTTATAATATATGTATATACGATAGAATCCAATGCTATTAGATTACTTTTATATTTGTCATTGGAGTAGCTTGTACATGATCTTATTCTAGAAACGTTGAACATACAATTATATAAGCTTCAGTTATCTAATTATCGAAAGTTGTATATAACAAACAAGCAAAAAGAGGGAAAAAATGATCTTAATTCTCAGGTAGAATGGTCTCAAGCAGCAGCAGAATGTGCCAAAAACATTCAAAAAGCAGTTGTGCAAGAACGAATAAATGTGACCAACGAAATGATGCGCAAGATGCGTGCGGAAATGACTCATGTTGTACAATCGTTATATAAAGACTTTGAAGAATTGTTTTGCGCCAAAAGGGACAACATAATCGCCGACTTTAATCAAATAATGAGGTTCACATTTTCGCACGTGTGGCCATTGCATTTGTGTAATTAATTTCAATTAAAATTCATGTAGGGGAAAGCACGTGAAATTAAAGAAAGAAATGCAGGAATTCAAAGAGAAAGTGAACAGAGATCTGTATATTCAGAGGCGTCAATTTGAAATGCAAAATACCGCAGATTTGATCTATGCCCTTTGTCTGGAACGATTACGAAATAATAGAGAAAAGCATATCATGCATAAATACTTTCAGGTAATGAAGTTACACGAATTTCGTTAATATTACACGAAAAGAAATATTTCATAGAAATTTGTGCTTTTATATATAGCAACAAATCAACGAATTTTATGAATTAATAGTCCGTTTGAAAGATGTGATTATTGCCATGAGGAAAGAAATTATCGATTGTCATATAGAGAAGAAGTTATTAAATGAAGAATTCTGTGAAGTTGCCAAACATTTTCAGAAGTTTATTGATTTTGTATTTCGTGCTATGCCGAGGCAAGCAGATTATTTGTTACCGTTAGAATTACAACGGGTAATTAGGCCAGACAAAGATAAAGAAGAAATGCAAAAAATAGTCGAATAACATTTAATGGCATGCACTGTTATCGAAGTATTGTTAAGTGCAATATGTTGTTGATTAAATAAGTATCTCTTTTGAAAATAAAAAAGTGCAAACTTAAAGATATTGTAAATAAATATGAATTGATGTGTAAAGAAAAAAAAAAAATGCTGAAAAGAAATACTAAATGTAGCAAAAATGTAAAATATTGTGATTTACATATCAATGCAAGAAAATTGTCTATTATTTGTAAAAGCCAGAAACTAAAAAGTAGATAAAGAAATTAGAATTAATGATAAAGAAATCAGAATAAATCATAAAGAAAAACATTCACTCGCAAAAACTGCGCTATTTTATAAAAATATAATTGATAAAAAGGTTTCATGAAACACTTGGAAGCAAAAATGTACCTGATTCAATTTCCGTCTAATAGAGTACTAATTAATTTCATCATCGTATACAAATGTTATTCTTCTCGAAGGGCGATACCATTCTGGATCTCTTTGAAGACTTGATATTCTTGGACGATAAAATTCACGAATCATAACATTGGTTTTTCCAACTTCATTTCGTGGAATAGATGAATAATCTGTTAGGCGCCATCCGTATATCCAATTCGCGCAATCCGGATAGTAATAGCGATTTTCTGGAATATCTTTTACTCTAAAATAAGCAACGGCAATATTAACATAAAATATCAGTTTTATTGATGTATCTTTTCAATATAAAAAATTGAGATTAAGAAGAATATCGGAAAAAATACTGAAAGAAAGAAATAATATTAATCTTTTTTTTTTTTTATTAGTGTCGTATTTAAAACCTTTCATAAATATAATTTTCAGCATTGATAAAACTTGGGGCATCTTCGTATAAAATGGCTCGTACTTGCGGATCAATGGGTTTCATTATGTTCATATTAATAGAACCATCACATTCGAGAGGTCTCCAATTTGGTAAGGGTTTTAAACGTATCTATAAAACAGAAAATCTTATATAATTCTCACTATATAACAAATACGAATAATTATTATTAAATATAATAAAATTATATACGATGTCCATGATTGGTTGTTTCTTTGGTATATGTTTCGGCGGCAATTTAATCTCTTTCGTTTTCTCCAAATGATCTAATAATTTCTGTTGGTTCTTCAGAAACCATCTGATACGTGTATTTTCTTCTTTTTGTATCATTGCAGTGTAAAATGCTTGACAACGAGCATCACAGATTCCTCCTCTAATTGACATGATTTAATTTTGCTATGTGCTTAGCAGTTTATATAAAAGAGTGACTAAAATTTGAATGTATGCCCATTGATTTAAAAAAAAGTTACATTTATAAAGAATTTTCAACATAGCATAAGTCTGAAATAAGATTACATATTGCTCGACATTCTAATGTTTCTCTCATTAATGCAATAGAAAAGAAAAAAAATATTTTCATGAGTTTTTTTTATATTGTACAGAATTATTTTATTTACATTATTATTACATGTAATACGTTTTACTGCAATTCAATTACCTTTTAGTGCGCTAACATTAACTTACGCAATATCAGTGGGAGCATTATTTTACATACAAACTGATAGAAAAAAAATTAGTAAATTTAACAGATAAATGATGTTATGTATTATGAACATTGATTTGAAGAAAATATATGAATAATTTGTCCATTAATTTTTCAGATAAATAGTTCGTGAAAATCAGTTGATTATTACGATCTCCACAAATATATGTAAAATTTAATTTTGGAGATAATAAAAATTGGGCGGCTGATATTACTTTTTGCTTTATACAAAGTGAGTATTTATTTAAATAATTAAAAAGAATATACAATTTAATTTTGCGCGATAATTAAGATTAAAAGTGTACTATAAACACAAGATGTACATACTCATTAAACACCGGACATCATATGAACACATACTATTTATTCGGTACATTAACACTTTATACATATAATATGTATATGTATAATATATTTAGATGGATAAATTAATGTACCTGCCAAATCTTATTACAAAATTTTTCTCGTCAAAATCACATTTCCGCACCATAAAAATAATTTAAATATTTTTGTTTTCGTTTCAAAAAAAATTCTACTACAAAAAATATTCATATAAAGAGTATATATTTTTGCGCACATAATAATTAGTGATATTTTGTGACGTCAAATAATGATATATAGATAACGATGAACAATAATAAATAAATATGGCGTGAAGTATGAGTTTTCATATGATATTACTCCCTCTTAAAGTCAACATCAAATGACTCAGTAATCACAGCCATAGGAAGCAATATTGTGGTACATTATAACGTGTTAGATGCATTGTTGTTTATATTACGAACTGACTAAGGAGCAATTCTTAATTTGTACTTGTATAATCAAGGCGAATTGTACTTTGTATCGCACAATAACGTTGCCGTTTTCTTTCTTTCTAAGTTTTTCCTTTATACTGTACATACGCATGTAATATTAACTTATCTACACTGTTCTACAAAATAATCTAAATTCTTCTGTACCTTTACGCAACACTTATTTAATATTTCGTTCCGTAATTGATAAATTTTAGTAAACTTACACTTTATCTAAACTTAGAATTTGCATTATCATTTTATATAAATATCGAATACTAAAATTTCGTATTTTTTCGTTTCAAGCATATGAAATTTTCAATTAAGAATTTTTAAGTCATATTTCGAATATACCGATTATGCTATACACACTTCTCGCTAATCATTTTTTCCATGCATCCCACTGTTTTTTTTTTTTTAATTTAAATACATATATTGTACAGTATTAAATATTTTTTGCGTAATCTAATTCACTATTCAAGTGGAGCATATTTTTCAAACTTAATGTACCTAAAAATGCTCATATCAAACAATATAACTTTACTGTATTTAAGTGAAATATTTTAACAATTTTCTTCTATACAAAATACATGTATATTCTTTTGATTAAAATTACGTATTACTCACTTCAATGCGTCATTATTGTAATATTTTAATTTTTTTTTTTTTACATATCACGTATTTTGAAATACACTCACACGAATGAACTATAATCAAAATTATTTTATAACAAAAGTATATAAACTATTTCATAAATAAATTGAACATAGTTTACATGTAAAATAAATTCATTTTTCTAATTTTCATAATGAACTTCTCGTTACTCCATATGAACAGTATGGTAGATGATAGTATGTTTAATTATTTCTGCACACATCGGATAATATTGCTAATTGATAATTTAATTTCATTAATTTTTTTTTGAGTAATACATTGCTAGTCATTTTGTTCAATAGAACTTGATCAATTTAAATTTCAGATTTTCTAGTATCAAAAAGAAAACAAATTACTTTTTAATAGATAATTTTTTGTTGTTGTATGTTTCGCATTAATTGATAATAATTGCTCGATAACATATAAATTATTACTTGTTTTTTACTTTAGTATATTAAAAAATACAGTCATCATAGTGTAGTAGTTAATATACATTATTTAAAATAGTCATATATTAAGAAGTAACTTAAGAAATTTTCTGATACATTTATCTTTCGTTGAGCCTGCGTCCCGCACTTGGCTCAAAATGGTTTTTCAGTTGTATATGTATTCATTCGTTACGAATTATTATACATATATAATACCGTTGCAACAGATGAATTAACGGAATATTATTGATAAACTCTTCAAATACGAAAAAACGGATATTTTATCCACCATCCAATAGTTCTTCAATGCAATTCAAGTGGTGTCAGTAAAAGATTCAAAAATACCTATCTTGTAGTCACATCAAGTAACACTGAAGTTGGGGCGTTTTTATTAAGATAATCGCTCATATCTTGGAAACGACTAGACCTAGAAGAACCTTGGATTTGATTAATTCCACTTGTAGAATCATTGTCAACTTCTGGTCCGCGATATCCATCGTCTTGTTTTTCATGTAGTATATATTTGAAAAATTCATATCTAAACAATTTATAAAAAAATTTTTTATATTTGATGTTCTATGATGTTATACAGGTTATCTTATTTAAATAGATTATCTATCTTATATTTTACTAATATTAAAGATAAAAAAAAAATGAATAAAAAAAATTTTTAATTTCTCCAATCTTAAAGGTTATTTCAATGTCATTGACATTTGTTTTTTATAACTAACATTTGTTTTTCGTACGATTTTTAAAGAAGAAAAATGAATTTATATTGGAACAGCTAGGTAAAAAAATTAGCTGAAATTAAGTAATTTTATGTTTTCAAAAAGTTGTTTTAGTACTCGTCAGAAACTAATTCTTGTCTCTATATACTCACGTTGACCAACAAATTGTGGTTGCTGGCATTTGATAAAGAACACGAGCATTTAAACCACGGAAATAACCACGTAAACCTCCGTATCTATAAACTGTTTTAATAGCATCTATCATGCCTTGAACCTGGACACCACTTTGTGTATTTAGAAGTGTTTTACAAACATCTAAAGGTGTTGTAACTGCAGCAGCAACAGCTCCTGCTAATGCACCTATAATTTATGAGTTACATGATTACTAGTTACATGATTATCTATTACATAAATAAATTTTGAAATATATTCTTTTTTAAATGTATATTTACCTGACATCATATGTGCTATTGGATTATACATGTGGTCAGGATTCGTGAATACTTGTGCAATTTCATAAGTAATAAAGTGAATCATTTGAAAAGGCACATTCATAGTTAACTGTGTCGTATAACTCCTATAGAATGCATATGCACCTTCTTTTTGGTATATATTCGTTATACATGTCATAACATTTCGATAAGGAGAGTTATACATTTGTAATCGCTGTTTAACCACTGGAATAAGATAATTTTATTCTTCATTGGATAAAATTCTAAAAATTATGAACCACATTTAGCATGTATTTCCCTCAAAAAAAAAAAAAAAACATATTTTGCATGCCTTAACACAATGTGCACCAGCTAAATTACGTAATAAATAGATAATTTACTCATTTAGTTATTTATTAATAAATTTAAGATGTTTTACCTTCTGCTGGATTCATTATACCATCATGAAGAAGTGTTGCCACACAACCAGCAGTTCCATATGCAGCTAAATTTAATTCAGGATGTGTTCTTGAACTTAAAAGCTTATTTTTAACAAATTCATAGCATGAAAAGTACAATGCATGTGCTGGACCAGCTCCTACAACCATTGCACTCATACCACGAATTGGTCTCAAAAAACCTTCTTGTTGTACCATTCTACTCAGAACTGTCCCTACTCCACCTCCCCCTCCTCCTGAACCCGGTGTCAATGCTTGCATTCTTGTCTAAATATAAATAAAATAAATCCATGTAAATAAATTTACTTATTTGTTTAACAGTATAAGAAAATTACTTTTCATAATTTAAAATATTGATTTTATATTAATATAGATAAGAATATTATTTAGACAACAATAGAATACACAAAATTTAACCATCTCTAATTTTTTAATATCTTAGAATGATTATTTGACGATGAAAATAGATATAGAAGTATTAAGACAACTTTGAATTTTTTAAATCATGACTTGCAATTATTTAAAGGTATAATCATTTCTGACTGACTGCTTTCCAATTATTATTTGTCATTAAAGATAAATGATAGAACAATGACAAACAATGATGCATTTGATAATATTTTGCAAATGATATTTAAAATTGCTCATTAAACTTTAAGATATATTGTTTATATGAAATAAATATACATGCTTTCATATTAATATTTTATTACAAGTGTATTTTCTAATAATCACACGTGAAAGTATCTGCTAATATAGATTGTAGGTTGAAAAGAAAACCAAAAATAGAACCTACTGCAACAGAGTTGAGAACTGTGTTATGTAATGAATGTTTGTAACTCATGTTCTATTTAATCATTTTATGTATTAAAGTTGTCAAACAATTAACTATTTGCAATGTCAAAAAGATACAAATACAATGTCTTAGATATTGTTTATGTATATTTGATCATTTAGTATTTAATAAACTGTATTTGTATATATGTACAGCTCAATGTGATAACATGTAAATCAAATATTGAAATTATGTATTTTATGATCAACAAAAATATCTTTTTAAATGAATATTCAAGTTGATGAATATAACAAAAATATAAATTTAATTACAAATTATACTAAAAAGGAGGGATCATAAAAAAACAATGTTTATACACATATAAGTGCATTAAAAATTAAATAGAGAGTAGAAAATTTATTTCTTATTACAAAAAATCTATTTTATTCATCATTATTAGTAACACACATAATTTCATTGTTAATTAATTATGTAAATAGCTAAATATACAGTGGCAACAATGTTTTGTGACATAATAACAAAGAATGTACTTGCTATTTTAACAAGTATTGAAAGATAGTAAACAATTACAGAACATTGTTGCTAAATCATTTGATGACTAATTCAGTCGTTTGTAAATTCTAAGAAGAATTGGTACCTAGAAATAATTATGAAATTGTATTGCTTAAACTAATTACGCAATAATTTTGCAACAGTGATGCAAAACGCGAAATTGTATGGCCAAATGTTAACATCTCAGGAAGATTAATTGCTTTTATCTTGAAAGTTTAAATACTTCGCTATTTACTCAAGATTACAACGACGTTCACATACGTGAAACTTGATTTCTAGGTTTCGATGAGGAAAATGATAAAATTCAGAGAATTGTCTTGGAATATCACGCTTGTCTTTATCCAAAGACCGTGTGACTTGCAATGTCATGATATTAAATGTCATTGGATTTTATTACAATGCGGCGGAAATGAAATTCCGTGAAGTGATAGTTGAGGTTATATAAAGTATCTTGGGGGGAAAAAATGTGCGAGAGAAATAAAGCTGTTACCTTAACACTGTCAAGCGGATACATCACACAGTGTTCCATAATTCCTGCGAATGCACCTGCTGTCATGTGTACAGCTACAGAGGATGTAGGCAACGTCTCATAATCGTCCGCATTCATATTTTCTGAAGATGTTCTAACAATTTCCAGTTAACGGCTGGACATGAAATACCGCAATTTCTGTATGCACTCTCTCGAAGCAGACAACACTTTCGGCAGTAACTAATGCCGAATTACTGCTTATGCAGTGGCATTCGCTTTGTAATCGCCGAAACATGCATTCAGAAGGATGTGAGGGTAATATTCGTTCTTTCGAAATGACGAAACGTAATCGTACTCGTTGATCGTGTCTTAATGGAACCGTATTGGAATTGAAAAGGCTGCTACCACCGATAAACAGATTTGCAATGTATAAGTCCTCGTTCAGGTATTCGCGCCACAAACAAATTATTCTACTTCCCTATACTACTTTCATGAAATACAAGGGCACATGACGGCTGATTGTTTATTCGAATCGTTACGGAACTCGATACATACTGACATTCTTCGCGATACGGTTACGGCTCATCATACGGTTCGTTCAGTGAGGTTAGGTGTTCGCGCACGTGTCACGCATGCGTCGTATTCAACCACGTGGTTGGTTCGTGTAGTATGCTACGCAGTAGCAGCTTAATAAGTAGTCTGATTGCTGTATAAAACATGTGCATTGAGGATGTAATAATGCATTCGTTTCATAGAAGAAGACGACGGGTCGTTGAATTTAAAACTGCAGAATGAATCTTCCAATGCAGTTGTTCGAAGTTCCCCTTCTTCTTTTAAATATCTTGATAAAGCTTACCTTCGATTTTTAGCATTCTACTCTTGTCTTTTCCTTCGTATCTTCTATTGTTTTTAAAATATGATTATCATATAATCTATATAGATATCTATTTTGAAGAAAAATGTTCCTCGGCAATTTTGATAGCGTTATCACGCAGTACTTGTTCGTTTCACGTTATACTGCTGTTTGACAAAAATAAAAGTTACGTTTTACTTTTACACCATTATGTTTTATATCAATTACACTTGTGTCCTATTGAGGCATTTTTAATGTTAATGTTACAAAATCCCACCCAAGAGTTTGTCAGAAAGTAAACGTAAATTATCAATGTTGTTAAAAAATTTGCTTTGAATTTCGTATTTTACAACATTCTATAGACAGTTCTATAACATTCTAGACAATGCACGTGTTGTAAAAACATGTATAAGATCGTATTACGTACCGTATGACAAACTGTTCACATATTGTTCTATTTATAGAAAATATCGTGATTACGAAATATCGCGTGCAATACTTTACTACAAGTTGTAATGTTTTCTTTTAAGATGATTCATTCAGGCCAGTCATGGTAATTTAATAATTATGCATAAAAATTAACTTATGATATAATGTTTTGAATAATATATAAGTCTTTGCTCGTATTGAATGTGGATTTGCGTGGAATTCGATTAAATGGCAAGGTCAGTTGATATGGTAGTAGTTTGTGTTCACTGATTCGAAAAGCATAATTGGAACTTTTCCAACATATAATTCAATTAATTATTTAACAACTAATTTTGTATATTGTACGATATTTCCTTTGTAGTTAAATATCTCGCAATATAATCGGCAATTGTGTGCAATTTTATTTTGTTCTTATCATCTGTAATATATAAAGTGATCACTTTATATTACAATAATCACTCTTAACGTATTAGTTAGAAAAATTACTTAAGGAGATTTCAATTGAAACATATAAAAAATATAGCATGACATATTATTATAAATATTTAAAATTAAAGGTAGGATTTAAATACTTCTGGGCTGTTTAACATGTATACAAAAGTCGCTTTATTTTAAAGCAATTATAATAATAATGGGTTTTATAAATTGTTAGTTGTTATATTACATATGGCAATAAATATTTTAAAAAGTTGGAAAAAATATTCTACAATATTTTCACAGTAATAAAGAGTAATATACTTCTATTTTATATACATATTTATACAAACTTATACATATATAAAATAAAGAACACGCAAGAATGTTACGTTAATAAATGCAACATTCTTTGTAAAAATTTAATATTACAATTTTTAAGTGTGAGAAATAATGTGCAATTAATCATTCCTCTGTATTACAATTTTCTTATTATCTTTTGTTTTATATTTAAAAAAAAGAAGAAACAAAAAATTATAGAAACTATTGCTTATTTTCTTTTAATTTTATAATGAAATTAATTTTATTTTCTATTTTTTTCACTAAACTTAAGTGCAAGAAATTAATTAATAAAATAGTCAAGAAGCAAAGAATATTTTAATAGAATCATGTGTATAAGATAGTTGTTTAAAAGTAGTAATAATTCTTTCATTTTAATCTTATCAGACTTGGAGCATTCCTATACACATATTCTTTATCAATATGTAAACTTTAACGAATAATGGTTCAAAAGAAACTTTTGTATAAAATTTCTTATAAGCACATACAAAACTTACATTATGAATAATGTGTTTGTGTTAAATAATGTGTATACAATAATTATCTAATTTATAATCTTATAAATACATCATGTACTTTTGCAATATACTGTGTACATATATTAATGAAACACTATTGCACACTATTAATTGCAGATTTGTGTTTCCATTATGAGAGCTTGAATTTTATACAAAAAATTTTATAAGCGATATGAAAAAATAGTAACTATTGGTTTTCTCTTTTTTTATAAACAAGAATTGCAAAGTACAACTTAAACATATATTATTCACAGAAATTTATACATATTCTTTCTTAAAAAAGTAAAATTTTACAGTAAATTTTAATGAAATTTAATAGCTACATATATAATTCAACTCAATCCATATACATATTTCACATTGTTTACATTTTTCCAAATTTTTAAATTTTTATTATTTAATAAGTATTGCTAAAAAGTTTTTAGTTTTGTTTAAAAACATTTTTAAGTAAATTTTTCTCAATTAATACTGTATTACATTTAATGATTTTATATAAGTAATTTTTATTCTTCTTACTTTTCTAGTTAAATGTAATGCCAATTTTTTTTTAAATTCATAATAAATTTAAATAACGTCAACTTATAGAAAACATTCAAATTTTTCTAATGTAATATATATTTAAAAAAATTTTAGACATATTGATTTAAACATTTTATATAAAATAAATTTTTTGAATAAGTTTTAAAAATATAAGTGCAATAATTTACAGATGTTTTTCTTGATCACATTAGTATTTTACATTAATTAAAGTTTCAAAATATTTGATTTAAATGTAATGTAGAGTGTACTAGAACCAACAACTAGGATTTAGAGGTTTTATATTATATAAAGAAAAACAATTCAATACCTGAAATTACAAACTACTAGCTATACCTGATTAGACCTCCTACTTCTGCGAGAAGAACTTGAAAATAATGGACGCGGTTTGTATAGGTCATCACTTGAATAACGTTGACTACTTCTATGTCGGCTGCAATTACATAACAAACTAATTATAGTATGAATAGTGAAAATGCATTTCCACTTGAAATGAAACTGTTTAGCAAATGAAATTGTATTGCAAAAAATGCGTAAATTTAATTTTTACATTATAATTTGTTAGTATTTGATATATAGTAGTTTGTGTACAATTCTTTTTTCTTTTTATAAATGAAGATCTTAACAAAATTTATAAATATAATTTTGTATACATTTAACTTTTAATTTTTTGTATACATTTATAAAAGTAAGAAAATTATCCAACAGTTTATGAAAAAGCTCTAAAAATTGAAAACAAATAATTAAAAATTTTAAAAATTAAAAATTAAGAACAATTATTACTAATAATAATTATTCAACGTACCCTTTGTCTTCTTTAATCATATTTGCAGATGGTATTTTTTCACTGGTTGCAGATACGTCGCTTTCTGGACTTAAAGGCATAACAAAATTTTCTCCATTTAAAAGTCCTTGTGGAGTACATATATTTGATTGGAGTCTCTGCTTTTTAGATATTAGCTTTCTTTTTTTAATATTATTTAGTGCTTCTTCATTAGGTAGGGTTAATGCTTTTTTATGACCATCATTATTATTATTTGAATTATTTAATAATATATCTGTTAATGGGCTAGATGAATGTTTGCGTTTTGGTAAAGGTGGTGCCATAGCTTTTGGCACTGAAGATACGACTTGACCTCCTAAACTCTCTATTATGTCTTCTAAAGAACTGTTTTCTATTAATTCTAGTGATTCTAAGAAACTAGAAAATTTTTCTGATTTTTCATTGTCTGCTTTGAAATAACGACAATCTTCATTATCTTCAGTTTCCATTGATGTTGATTCTAATATTTCTGGTTCTTCTTTAATTTTTACAATGCAATCTTTATCGGTTACGTATCTGTTTAAATTAGAAAGACTACTATTTTCAGCATCCTGAGAAACATCTTCATCTCCAATTTTTGATGTTGTAGGTATTTCTATATTTCTATTGTCACTTGAACAAATCATATCTGTATTTATATCACTTAACTTTAATTGCTCTTTTTCTTCGTTTACTTCTTTTTTATTACTAAAATAGTTTGATTCTTGAGAGTACAGATGTACCTCTTCTAATACAGATGTACCAGTTTCTTGGCATGTTTCTTTTTCAAAACATATTTTTGCAGAACTATCTAGTTGTTTCGTTTTTATTATTTTATTGTTGTCTTCTTCCTTTATGCTGGAAAACAATGATTCTTTATTTTGTAAGTCTTCTATTTCTTTATTGTTAGGCAATAAAGAAATAGAAGAGTCAATATTTGCTTCAGTATCAGAACTCAATGGTTTCTCAACTTTATTGGTAAGTGTTTCACTTAATGATTTCTTTATACATAATTCCATGTCTGATAATTTTAATTTTAGATTAGAATGTGTCTCTAACAAATCTTTTGTACCAACTTCAGCTTGTAACATCATTATTGATCTTTCTTCTAATGTTAAATTAGTATGTTTCTCAGGATATGGCTCTTCGTATTCTTCATCTGGTATTTCTATTATTTGAACACGTTCTTCATCTGGCATACTTTCAAAATTGTCATTATTTACTGCATTTGTTTGTATTGGTTGTTCTATTTTCTCAATCTTCTTCTCTAACTTCTTATTTTCTTTAAGTTTCTGCTTCTCTATCTGTTTCCTAATTTTCATTAATTTTTTAGCTTCATGTATATTTTTTGCAAATTTTGGTTTCTTTACTTTCATTTCTCCTGAACTGCTATTGTCTTCTTCTATCAACACTCGTTTTTTAAGAGGTAAGTTAACATCATTAAATTCCAATTCTTGTTTAGTATGCATTTCAAAATTATTAGTGTTGTCAGTTTTATATTCTGCATCTAATTCTATTGCTTTGTCTAATTTATAATTTTGTTGTTCCAATAATAGTTTTATATCATTTGGATGTATTTCTTCAACATTGTCTGATGTTTCACTACCTGAATTACTCATATGGTTTGTTTCTTTAGAAAAGGTTGATGTATTTGATTTACCATGTGCAATATTAGATCCAGAACTACTAGATTGTGAACTTTTGCTACTTGATCCATTTGATCCATCTCTGTCTGTAGAACGTCGATCATTAGAATTTCTTCTTAAACTAGAATGATCATCTTTTGACTTGGATTTCTTCTCATCTCTTCGTTTTTTGTCTTTATGTTGGGAATCATTTTTGCTATCTTTTTTGTTATCTAATTTCTCATTTTTTGTCGAGTTTTTACTTTGCGTGTGATTTTTGGCATCTTTTTTACCATTTATTTTTTCACTAGTTGACTTGACATCTTTTCTTATTTCAGATTTATCAATCTTCTCTTCTTTTTCATTTTTTATAAATTTCTTTACATCCTGTTTATCTAATTTTTCTACCGAGTCTGATTTCATGTTGATATGGTTTTTAGACTTTATATGATCCTTAGAAGTACGTTTTTCATCTTTCTTACTCTTATCTTTATCCTTTGATTCACTTCTTTTTTCTTTTCCATCAATAACTTTATCAGATGCTTTGACAGTTTTAATTTCATGAGAACTTGACGAAGGATTTTTGGAAGAGCTTTTATGATCTTTTTTATATTTCTTGTCTTTTGGAGAATCTTTTTTATCTTTATTTTCTTTATTTGATTTTGTCTCCTTGTCTTTATTTAATTTTTCTTTCTCTGTTAATTCTTTCTTCTCTCTAAGTTCCCTAATTTTTTCTTTGTAAAGATCTTTCAGATCTTTTCCTTCTTTACTAATATTATCTTTCTTGTCTGTTTCTTTTATTTTATCTTCCTTTGCTTTAGTATAATTATCCTTTTCCGCATCTTTAATTTTATCTATACTTTCTCTCGGTTGATCGCTTTTATCTTTAGCTTTATTTTTATCATATTTGTCATATTTTGAACTGCTGTGACTTCTTTCTTTCTTTTTATCACTACTTCTATCCCTATGATGTTTTCCATCTTTTACATGATTTTTATCTTTTGATTTTGATTTAGATTCACTGTCTCTGGACCTATCTTTATTATTTTTATATTCATACCTATCCTTTATACTACTGTCTGTAGCATCACGAGAATTTTCTTTAGAAGATAAATTGTTCTTAATATTTTTAGAATCTTTAACATCTTGTACATCTTTAGTTTTATTTAATTCAAAAATATTTTTATTACTTTTATTTTTATTAGATTCATATTCTCTGACAGCTTTAAAATTGTCTTTAATATTTTTAACATCACATTTATTGACTTCATCTTTCAATGCATCAGGTATTGGTGTTGATGCATGGTTAGAAAATCCAAAATCAGTTACAATCGATAATCGGGAATCGGAAGAAACTTTGCTTAGTTGTGAATCTTGATTACTATAATCGAAGTTGTCTCTTGACAATTCATTACAAAAATCAGGGCTTCTAGACCTATGACTAGTTAACTCTGATATACCTGACAAATGTGAATCATTGGAATTATTAGATTCGTTTAGATTCATAATATCAATTGGTTCAAAAGTAGGACTGTCTTCTTCATCTTCCTCCGTTTTATCATCTGATTTACCAGATGTATTTAAATTTAAAATACTACCAGTCTTATTAAAACCTTTATCACTTTCATCCAACGCTTTCTCTTCCAAATAAATTTGTCCATTCTCGGATATATTATCTTTATCTTTTTCATTGGATATTTCATCTTCTAAAGACTTCTGTTCGTTAGCAGACTTTACATCTCTTTTTATTTCTAAATCTTCCATTGCATCCATAGACTCCAAAGACACATCTTTTAAACTATTTTTGTCAGACTCTGGTGAAACAGGATCTAAATCCTTGGGTAATAAATCTTTAAGGCCACATGCACCATTTTTTTCTTTTGCCTTAGGTCTTTCTATTCCTAGAAATTTGTACACTACATCCTCAATCTGATGCATGAAGACAGAATATACTTTCGGATTTACTACTTGATCTACTATGCGTTCCACACCGGCGTCTAAATAAGGAGCTTCGTGTATGTGCTTCCTTAGTGTTTCTCTCAATTGATTTTTGTTTAAATCTGGTTTCCATGGTTGTTTGTTGAGAAAAGAATTTACAGAACCTTCAACTCTTGTACGTAAGTTCTGATAGGCTGGCTGTAATGAAAATGATAAAAATCAGTATGAACAGCATGTATGTCTATAAATAATCATGAAGTATTGTTATTGTATAATACGTGTCTGCTTTGGAAAGCTTAAATACATATTACTTTAATGTCAATTACATTAAAATTCAAAATATTGTGTTCAAAATGAATACAGCAATAACTTTATTACTGTACAATGTTTCGATGATAAATCAATTGTTTAAATATTGCATACCTTCGTATCAACATCAGCAATGCATTCTTTGCGAAATTGATCAAAAATTCCTTGAGATTTCACTTCTCCTACGATGTGATCCACTAATCGTGGATCACCTGGTAATAACGTGTTAGGTAAACCTAACTCCATGATAAATAAAGTGTTTAAAATAATTATAATTCACTTGAACGTTAAATAATCATTCATTTTTATTGACGAAGTCGTTCCGTGAAACAGTAAGCAGCCATACTCTTTGACTTCGCGTCTAGGTTAAACGTTAGAGCTGTGTGAGTAAATGAATAATAATCAGTACCAACCTTCCTTTATACCAAGTATCACTGGGTAAGATAGATGTTGAAGTTAATGAAATATTTTGTAACAGATATGAAAAACTAAAGGTTTTCGATATAATACATCTTTATTTAAATTTATTGTATGTACACAAACAAAGCAGAGTTATTCTTATCATTCTAGTTAACGTTAATTATATTAAGTTAAAAAGATCTTAAAAGAATTTTTTAATTCGCCAAAAATGCCAAGACTTCAAAGTTAAGACGTTTCTCAATGAAAAATTTATGATTCAAGTTTATTTATATGGCATTAACATCTATAATGTATATACTTTGGAGGAGACAGCCATTTTTTTAACATGGCAAGTTGTTCGGTGTCAAATGCAACTTGTTTGTGATTCTATTTTAGGATTGCTGGCTAATACTATTGTTTTATTACACAAAATTATATAGCTTTTTAGTTATGAGGAGAGTAACACTTTTTGTCAATGGTACCAATGTTACAAATGGCAAGGTGGCTGCGATTTCATTTAGTACAATAAACTTTCATTGTTTACTTTTCATTTTTCAGTCATACATATGATTTATTTTGAACAATTTATAAATTAAATTATATATGACGTACTTATAGAGGAGCCGTGTGAAAAAATACTTTTGAACAAGTTACAAACAGAACTTTAGTATGTTAATGTATAAGACAATTTGAAGACAGTAATGTTTACATAAAATTTTTAATAAAAAATGATTACAAGACAGAAAATATCTTTACAATATCTAGCGCCTATTTAATTTCTAACATGTTAAATATTTAAGATTTATTGTATTTGATTTTCAAATTTTTATATTAATCTGAAGGTTTATGTAATTATCAGTTGAAATAAATAAAAAAAAAGGATTATTGTAGAAATGAGCATATGTCTAGTAATAACTAGGTTTTCCAGTTAATATTTATTATAATAAATATTTTGGAAAAGAAATCACATTTATATATAACTTACCATGTATTTGTTTTAGGTATTAATGATAACTAATTCATTAGATGAATTGTTAACAGCAGCCAGTTCAAAGTTCAACATTACTGCCAAAAGAATATTTAATGTTCAGGGTGGAGAGATTGATGATATTAATCTAGTCCGGTAAAATAAATTACATCAATAATCGAAGCTGCATCAATGATTGTTCTATCTTTTGTTGTATTTATAATATACATAATTTAGCAGAATAAACTTCTTACAGGGATGACGATGTTTTATATGTTTCATGTGGAGAAGATTTTATTCCTAAGGACAAACTTTGTAGTCAAAATCAATTAAATACATGTTCAGAATGGATTACGCTGAATGTTGGCGGAAAGTACTTTACAACAACAAGAGACACTTTAACGAAAAAGGAACCTATGAGTATGTTAGCTAGGTAAGCAAATATGTTCAACTTATTTGTTTGAATCAGAACTGTAATTACTATGTTAGAAGATGTACTGATATTGTTTTTATTGATTTTTAGTTAATACTTACTTTTGCACATACTTATAATACGAAAAAAAAAAACAGAATGTTTACAGACGCTACAGACACAGGACAGAGAATCTTACCTAGCAGACAAGATAAAAATGGTGCATTTTTAATTGATAGAAGTCCTACATACTTTGAACCTTTGTTGAATTATTTGAGGCATGGACAGATTATACTTGATTCCAATGTGAATGCAGCAGGTATGGTTTCTTTTTATTAATTCGTTAATTATACGAGCTTCTTCTTCAATTTGTTTTATCCACATGTTTACATATTTCGTAATTCCTTTTAGGTGTCTTGGCAGAAGCACGTTTCTATGGAATAGAAGGTGCTATTGATATCTTGACTGCAATGGCAGATGAAGAAGAACTTCAGAGGAGTGGTTTGGTATCTTTTACTCGTAAAGATGTACTTAAAGCGATTATGTCAACACCTACGACTTCAGAACTTAGATTTCAAGGTGTCAATTTCGTTGGTGCTGACTTATCAAAGTTAGATCTCAGGAATATAAACTTTAAGGTGATTAGAATTACTATGATATTACAATAATGTGATAATTGTAATTATTACAAATTTTAAATAATATTTCAGTATGCAATTATGCGTGGCTGCAGTTTGGCAGGTTCAAATTTATCTGGTTGTTGCTTTGAACGTGCAGATTTGTCTTATGCAAATTTACAAGGTGCACAATTAATTCGTGTAAGAATGCTGTGCGCGAATCTAGCCGCTGCCGATCTTCATTCGTGTAATTTTGAAGATCCCTTAGGTGTACCCGCGAATATGGAAGGTGTAAATCTTAAAGGTGCCAATCTTGAGGGCAGTATTATGGCTGCTGTAAATCTTAGAGTGGCAACGTTAAAAAATGCCATCTTAAGAAATTGTATTCTTAGATCAGCTGTGTTAGCTGGTGCTGATTTAGAGGTATTATATCATTAATGTTAATTCCTCTCATAGTATGTGTTTCTAGTGTTTGTTTATTTATTATTTATATTTGTTTTAGTGCTGTGACTTATCGGGATCTGATTTACACGACGCGAATCTACGAGGCGCGAATTTCAAGGATGCTGCATTCGATTTGATGTTAACGCCATTACATATGTCTCAAACGATACGATAAATGCAGTTTAAGTTCTGTGATGTAAATATTTATTTCATTTTAGAATGATAGTGATTTCAGTGATATCGCCTTCATAGGTGTAGATGGATTTTAATTTTTATGCTTGTGTGTGTGCTCGGTTACATTAAATTATTATTGCATTATGTGGCCTACCACTGTGATTGATGGTCTAACGAATTCATGATTTCTATCTACGATGCCTTTGACTGAAACTTTATTCTTAATGTGAATTTAGGGTATTAAGGTGAATAAGAATTAATTAATTGTTTAGTCACCGTATTATCTTTTGTATATACATGGCCATGTATTTTGAAAAAAAGTACTTTGATAGACTTCTTAATAATGTTTAACATTTAATAACATTTTACGCAATGCGACGTTATTTATACAAAGATTGTAACATATAATCAATTTCCATACAAGGTAAATCATCACAGAAATTACGCTAAAATATTATAAACTAGAAAAAAGTTTGAATATTTCTTTATTTTTTATTTCTTTGTTTGTACTTTAAATTTTGTGATTAGGAGAATGTGAATTTCGTGATCGACGTATGTAAATTGAGCGAATGTACGATAATCATATAAGTTATTTGATATAGTATTTTATCTAAATAAAATACAAAATATTTAATTTTATTCTTTACATAATACTATGAAATTTATTGTTTTCACATTCTGAGCAAATATTATTGAGTAATATATTTACTTAGTACATAAATTTTGTATAAATTGTATTTTTTTGAATATATAAAAAAGAGTAATATAAATAGACACTTAATAGATTTTAATAATTTAAATCGAAGCAATAAGGTAGTTTTCTTTACGGTTGAATACTACTTTTACGTTGAATTATTAATATTACAGATATATTAAATCGTTACTCTAGCATATAATATTTATGACAATTATTTTGATTGATTTTTAAAAATAAATTAACATTGATATATTTAAGTTAAGTTTCTAGAATAAAATTCTTAGGCAAAAGTTTACTTGTCACCATTTGCAGAACAATCAGTATTAGCGACAGGTTCTCCGTTTCAGTAAACGCTTGTAAATGACGTATGCGTGACTGTATTCGAAATGTCGATTGTTACACACATTGAACTGGGCAATACACTTTGTACGGACGTATCTTGACATAACAATAGGCTTCTAAGGCGCACAATACAGTTTATTTTATAGATTGTGACTTCCAAATAGAAATATTTCATTCTATAGACTCCGAGGACTATAAAGTATCTATAGAAGAACGAAATTAAGTACCTTGTAAATTTCTTTAAAAGAGATAATAATTTTGGTTATTGAAAATTTCCTCAAATATAAGAAAAGAGAATTTGAAAGAAGATTTATAATTTACATAAAAAACAAGAATTACATATTAAGTAAAAACTTTGCTTTATTTTGTAGTTGTACAAGAATTACATATTAAGTAAAAACTTTAGTATAGTTTTTTTTACAATGTATTTTGTTAAAGATTTTTTTTTAGGAATATCTTTTAGGAAGACATGGAAAATCAAAATATTGTTTGCTTGTAATAGAAATTTTTATTTCTTATATCGATTGTAGCGTTAGCTATGTAAAGACAAAGCCATGAGAAAAATCTCTTCTTATTTTTTATAAATATTTTTATATGAATAATTATTAAAAAGTTTCAAGAATAAAATAATTGCTTGAATCGAATTAAACTATTTTCTTTTTAAATTTAATTAGGAACGCTTGCCCCGTGATGTTAAAAGAGTTTACTTCCTCGCGAATTTTTCATTCGAAGCAAGTTATTCGTTTGATTAAAATGTTTAGATAAAAACTACAGATCGGCACGATGTGTTTAGAAGACTTTCACACAGAAATGCGTGGAATCGTAATAACCACGATAATGATTTTTAAAAGAAAAATGGCTCGGAAAATCGATTACTCGCAAAGACCACTAACAAATAAGATCGCTCTTCCAATAATTACCTTCCTAAAACCAGACTGGGCAGAGCTTCCATTTTAAAGATACTCTATTTCAAAACGAATCATCTACATTTCATTTCGCATGAGATATCTGAAGGCTAATGTTCTATCGTTTCAACTTCTCGAACCAATTCAACCACTGAAAGTCCATTTGTAAAGATAACGATAACAAATAACTATCAACACGCTTCGATGGTTTCATTCTGTTTGGCTCGCGCGTATAGTATAAATGGACCTTAAATCGTTATAGCACGCCTGTTCTCTACAATCATGCCACAGTTACGCGCAGTTACGAACTGACGTTTGGAATGCCCTCGCGGTTGTAAATTTGCCGCGGAATTCCCCGGAGGATCTGTACGTTTGATAATCGTCGCGGATGAAAAAGCGTGCAGGATGTTCGGTCGAATTGAATTTGCTCGTGTCAGGACTGTTTGCAGTTACACGAGACGCGTCGATGGAGAACGTCGAGGAAGGGGTGAGGAGGACCCACAACTTGCTCGCGGAGATTTGTCCTAATCTCGTTTACCAAAGTCCAGAAACATTCGCCAGATTGCTACGGAGTTACCTGCCCGCCAGAGTAACGAAATCACTTTAACCAGACCATCGTCAGATGCCCTTCACCCGCGACTACATCTGTTCTGATGGGAATACGATTCGTAAGAGCGTCGCTCTCCCTCTTTCGTCCCCTTCGTCCCCACGTTTCGGGTCAACTTTGGCTTAGGTCTTGGTAAAATAAAAACGAAAGTTTATTGTTAAAGTTCGTTATAAAATTATAGCGTTTGGTGTTTGACGTATTATTCGAAAGACGAAGCCACTCACAACTCGGCGGTGGAAAGGCAGCCGGCGTGGACAAACGTAAATCGAGTTTGAACCTTTGATCAGTTTCTACCTTGAATCGTTGCAAAAAAGTGGAAATACAAATTATTGAGTTGACAATATAAAAGACTTTCAGCGGTAATTGCACAATGTTTGCAGAAGTTGCGTTTTAAAAATACGAAGTAGAGAGGGTGGAGGAAAATTTTAACGCATTTGTGGAAAAATATCGTTAAGATATAAATATATATATATATATATATATAAAATTTTTCTCCACCCCCTCTGTACTTCGTATTATTGAATTGACAATATAAAAGACCTTCAGCGGTAATTGCACAATGTTTGTCGTGCAGAAGTTGCTTTTTAAAAATACGAAGTACAGAGGGTGGAGGAAAATTTTAATGCATTTGTGGAAAAATATTGTTAAGATATAAATATATATATATATATTTATATTTATATTATAAATATATATATATAAAATTTTTCTCCACTCTCTGTACTTCGTATTTTTAAAAAGCAACTTTTGCACGACAAACATTGTGCAATTACCGCTGAAAGTCTTTTATATTGTCAACTCAATAATTTCCACGTCTTTGCAACGATTCAAGGTAGAAAATAAACTCGTAACTGGTCAAAGGTTCAAAGTAAACTCGAGTTACGTTTATCCACGCTGGCTGCCTTTCCACGACCGAGTTGTGAATGGCTTCGTCTTTCGAATAATATGTCAAACACCAAACGTTATAATTTCATAACGAACTACAATGAACTAAATATAAATATATATATATATATATATATATATATATATATATATACATATATATATCATCGAGTTTTCAACGAGTCAAATCGAATACGTAACGAACTCTGGTAGCCTCGTTATTGAGGGCCGGAAATCATGGCGTAGCCCTTTATCATCGGTTTCTTTTGTCGCGCGATAAATGACTCGTGTACAAGGTCGCATTCACGTACAGGGAGACTTCTTTGATGTTAAATTGCTTCGGGAAACGAGGCTGCTAACCATTTTACCTAGCTGTCAGAGGCTGCAGCTTAATTGTGCCACGGAGCAGGTCGCGCTATACCTTGACTACGCTCCTGGAACAGAGGCTTTTGACAGGAAATTGCCAGAATGAACGTTGCCCGACATTTCGTCGTTCGATGTTCAAAGTAAAAAATTGTACAAATTTCACTTCGATCTTCGAAGCCCACGATAGGGTTTGTCAAAATTCAGAACAACGAAGAATTCTTTTTCATCGCTACAATCATCATGGTCTCGAAAATTGAAATCTTCCTTTTTCAATGATCCCTTGAAACTCGATACGAGTTTTTCTTCATTCAATACGACTTTATTCAACTCTGAACGTTAGGATTAAATGACAAAACGTTAGGATTTCTTCGATGCAATGAAATCAATACAGCGAGTTTTAAGGTTTGATCTTTGGCACGACGATGTATGTAGATCTGGTTGCAAAACAAAATTTTTCAACGCTTTTACACACGTTTGATAATTTGGATAATTTTGACAAACGAACAGAAAAGTATTCTGTACTTTTGTTCGTCGTATTTATTAATATCTAGTTTTCTTTAAAATAAATTTAATTTATATATAATAATAATTAATTAAATATTATTAAAAATTAAATATTAAAATAAAATTTAATAATTAAATACTATTAAAAATTTATGGGATAAACTATAAATTTATTAATTTATATAATATTACAATTTTATTTTTAAAATTGTGATTTTAGTATTAATAAATAATAGAAAAATTTCATAATTTATTGATTTTTTTTAAAGATTATCATATTATAAAATTTATTATATATATGTAATTATTAAATATATATATTATTTTTAAATTATTAAATATATATATTATTTTTATTATATATATGTAATTATGAATTATCATATATATATAATTATTAAAAAAGAAATTTTAATTTTTAAAAACACGATATTAATGATTAAATTAGTTATAATATATATATATATCCCACTCGATTTATGCTGCGAAAACATTTTTGAGAGAAAGGAAAGTCCAGACCGTACCAGAGTGGAGGTTTCGCGCTTTAAAACGAGTGAATCGTTGCATAATCATTATTTTTTTTTCTCTTTCACGAAATTGCAACAGTTTCGAATATCCGACAACCTTCTTTTTCGTCGGAATTTCTTTCCATCGTCCACGTGAATTTCGACGACTCGCGTGAAATCTCGCGCGATCGAAGGCAAAGCGAGTGAAAGTTGAGAGCCGCAGTGGCGACGTAACGTTAAATTGGAGACCGTATATCCCGGGCGCACGAAATTGCAGGGGGTTCACTAAATAGCGGGCACTTTAGCACGACCTTCCGCTAATAAGATCCTTCGAGTGATACTCCGGCCGGCCGGGAGTGTTTAAAGTTGAACGTTAACTCGGATACCTTGTTGTCGGCGCGCGTTTTAACTCCTCGTCTCGCGCCACCGCCACCATCACCACCACCACCACCACTACCGCTCGCTTCGGTGGTTTAGATTCGCATCGCCACCGAAATCGTATTTATAACTTTCCGTCGTGGTGAAAAAAGGGGTAGAAAGAAAGAAAGAAAAAGAAAAATAAAAAGAAAAAAAAAGAAAAGAAGGTGGAAAAAAAAGAAGGAAAAAAGAACGACGTAGGGGGGCGGACAAAGGGCGCTTTTTATATTCGCTTTCGAGCTCTATTAGAGATTTAATGTACGTAACCGTACGAATGTGCATTACATCGATGTAATTACAGCGGTGGAAAGAAGTAGGCCAGTTTAAAGTGCACCGCCACGCGGCGTAGAAAACGCTGGAAATTCTTTTTTTGTTTTTTCTTTTTTTTTTTTTTTGTTTTTTTCTTTCTTTTTTCGGATATTTATTTTATGCGCGTTTTCATGGTATCTCGGCACTGTTCCATTCGTTTGCCCTGCATTTCATTTTTATTTCGCTTCGTTCTAATTTTCATGCGTACCGGACTTTTGACCGTACCTGGGCTTTTTATACCCTTTGGGTCGTACACTGCGCGATATATGAAACACTGTACCGAGCTGTAAATTTCTCGCAAAGAAATATAGTGGAGGGATCGGGTTCCTTAAATCTCGTCTGATACATGACGAAAGATATTCACTAGATATTGGCTAGATTAGATTTTATAAATTACTTTTTTCGATATAAATTAATACCTTTCATAAATTACTACTAGTTGGATTTTATAAAATTTTCACTCATAATTTTTGTTTTACTAGATTGTTAAATTACAATATATTTTTAGATTTATAATTTTTCACTTTTTATAAATTACTACTAGTTAGATTTTATAAATTTTTCACTCATAATTTTTATTTTATTAGATTGTTAAATTACAATATATTTTTAGATTTATAATTTTTCACTCATAATTTTTATTTTACTAGATTGTTAAATTACAATATATTTTTAGATTTATAATTTTTCACTTTTTATAAATTACTACCAGTTAGATTTTAGATAACTTTTTCACTCATAATTTTTATTTTATTAGATTGTTAAATTACAATATATTTTTAGATTTATAATTTTTCACTTTTTATAAATTACTACTAGTTAGATTTTATAAATTTTTCACTCATAATTTTTATTTTACTAGATTATTGAATTATAATTTTTCACTTAAAATTACTACCAGTTAGATATTATAAATTTTTCACTCATAATTTTTATTTTCTTACATTATTGAATTATAATTTTTCATTTTTTATAAACTACTACATTTTATAAATTTTTCATTCAATAGTGCTTTCATGCAACCCGACGTAACAAAAATTTGGTTCATCGCGATGGAATTTGATCAAAGAATGTTTCGTTAGAAAATATGTATGTACATATATATATATATATATTTAAATAAATTCGCCGCACACATTAAAAAGATAACCTGATATCATATATAATTATAACGCGTTCAGGATATGTTTATGCAAATGCAGGTTGCGATAACGCGAAGCAAATGAGAGCGAGGCGGAGAATTTACAGATCGCCACCTGTTAAACGTAAATATGTTAAAACATCGAATATTTTAATATCTATCTTTGCAGGCTGCCCGAGAAGTCTAATTATCCGTCATAAAAAGCTTTCGTACACGAGCCTGCAGAAGTAAAACTCGAGTCTCACATAGTTCACGTCGCGTGATACCAGCCTGAAGTGCAACCTCCACGTAACTTCACTGTGAGAGTACACCTCGGACGTTCTATAACGACGTTATGGCGCATTCTTGCATGGACACGATAAATATGAAATACCACGGCGTGCACGTGCTACGTGTACTACTTCGTATACGTATAATACTCTTCACACTATCCAATAGCAATACTCTTGCCCCTCGTTCCTCAATTTCGACATTCCTCCTGTATAAATATCTGACAATAAAATACGTGCATCGATGCGTAGATCATTAAATTTGGCTTCACTCCGACGAATCGTTTTACTTTCATACATAGCACAAAACCACAACATAAATAACCAACTAAGGATCGTCCAACTTATTTCAAAATAAGAGTGCAAAAGAAAGTAGCAAGAGTGAAAGGTTAGCCTTCCGAAGTAATACAATCGAAGAATTCTAATCGTTCCAGATTAAATTTCAGAGATTCTCGTCTCTCGTCTCGACGAAAAAGAAAAAAAAAAGAGAAGAAGAAGAAGAAGAAGAAGAAGAAGAAGAAGAAGAAGAAGAAGAAGAAGAAGGAACTTCTTCGCCGTTTGGTACGCGCTTCGATCGCCAATGGCACACGGTTCTACGTGGCACGTGTCGCAGAACTTCTTAAAGATCGCCGCGAGGAACGTCCCGAAGATTCGATTCGTCGCATCGACGTCCCCTGGCGGCGAGGGTCGAGGTCGGAAGGTCAGGTACCGTTCGCTATTTAGAGCAGGACCTTGGGCTTGCCGTTGGTTCTTATCTCGAGCCGTGCGAAACGAGAGTGCGAGAGAAGGAGAGGGGAGAGGGGTGGGGGAGGGCGTGGAGAGGAAAGAGAAAGAAATGGAAAGAGGTACACGCGATGTCTCGTGTGTTAGTTGGGCAAAGATGCAAGGGAAAGTTTCTCGGGCAAAAGTGGTCACGTACCGGCTTTGTCAGACGCCGCCAATCTCCTTGAACGATCTAGCCTCGAAAAATCCTACTTTCTTAGGCACGCTGCGCTTCTCGTTCCTCCCTCGCGACTCTCCTCCTCCTTTTCTTCGCGCGATCCTTCGATTTTCGGCTTTCCCTTTCCTCTCTCTCTCTCTCTCTCTCTCTCTCTCTCTCTCTTTTTCTCTCTTTTGCTGGAGAATCTTAGATTTGAGAGACTTTGCGGGAATTTCAGGTGACTTTATTATTAACATTTATTAATACGTTCTTCGAATTACGTGAAAAATTAGCATGCGTGATAATACGGGATAATAATTTTTAAATACACATTCGCGTCTTTAAGGATATAATTATATAAAAGCAGAGCTTAGATGAAAAAAATATTGTAGTATAGTTGTCAAGTACTAGAATCTACTATCGTGGATGTTTAGTTAGTTGTAGAGATCTTTACTGTGAAACGTATTATACTATAGATGATTATATATAGTTGATTGAATATATATTTCTGTGTCACGCAGTTTATGTTCCATGCAATTTTAAGTGTAAAATTTCTAACAAACGTGTAAAAACACTACAGTCTAAATACGTATAGAAAGTTTAAATTATAGATGTTTAGCATTGTATTATATTTGGCATTATATTATAGATATTTAGTACGAAACATATTATATTATAGATGTTATATAGTTGAATATATTTCCTATATTATAGATGTTATATAGTTTACTATAGATATTATACTGTTTACTATAGATGTTATATAGTTGAATTATTGTTATATAATTGAATTATATAAATATTATTATGCAATTTATGTTCTATACAATTTTAAGTATAAAATTTCTAACAAACGTGCAAAAATCTACAGTCTAAATACGTATACGTATAGAAAGTATAAATCATAGATGTTTAGCATTGTATTATATTTGGCATTATATTATAGATATTTAATACGAAACATATTACGTTATAGATGTTATATAGTTTACTATAGATATTATACTGTTTACTATAGATGTTATATAGTTGAATTATTATTATATAATTCAATTATATAAATATTATTATGCAATTTATGTTCTATACAATTTTAAGTGTAAAATTTCTAACAAACGTATAAAAATCTACAGTCTAAATACGTATACGTATAGAAAGTATAATATCATAGATATTTAGCATTATATTATAGATGTTATACAGTTTACTGTAGATATTATACTGTCTACTATAAATGTTATATAGTTGAATATTTTATTGTTATATAATTGAATTATATAAATATTATTATGCAATTTATGTTCTATACAATTTTAAGTGTAAAACTTCTAACAAACGTATAAAAATCTACAGTCTAAAGACATATACGTATAGAAAGTATAATATCATAGATGTTATATAGTTGAATATATTTCCTATACTATAGATGTTATATAGCTAAATATATTATTGTTACACAGTTGAACATTATTATCATGCAATTTGCGTTGTACGCAATTTTGAGTTTAAAATTTCTAACAAAATTTATGCAGAAACCTGCAACCTGTATACGCATATAAACTTTTTTACAATGATATAAAATTTTCTACGAGAAAATTTAGTCGTTCTATGAATGAGAAAGTGTCTTCCTGAATTCTTCTCAGCCTCAGAAAGTTTTCAGCCATTGGAACCATTCGAAAATTCTCGGTTATCGATAACCATTCACGTTCTCCGGTTTCATATCCGCTCGCTGCAGAACATCCGGCGCTCTCCATCAAATCGGGTCACCCGGTATAACTACATAACGTGGCTCATCACACAGCCTCTCGACAATATGGTTCGTATTACGGCCGCGGGATTGATTGTCGGCGATCTATTTCGCCTGGCTTAATTTTATTTAGCCGCTGTATTTTTCATCTGCTGAAACGTAGCGTTTATTGTTTCTTCGTTTGGAGAGGAATTGAAGGAACCGAGCGATGAAGAACAAATACGAGAAAGCGAAAGAAAGTAGGTCGATGTGATTTCGATGATTAATTGTGACAACCACGGAACTCGACCATCTCGAATTGATAGGTGTTGAAAATATACAGGAAACTTTGCTGACAAAAATTCTGTTCAGTTACGAAAGAGATCATATTTTCTTTTTTTATAGCTTCGGGATCATAGTTTCGTAGATTTCGAGGTTGTATTCAGTATTTTCTCAATGGAATCCTTTTATATATACCAATCGTTTCAATTTTTTATCCTCTATAAAAGAAAAAAAGAAGCAAACTTAGTAGCTTGGGAGATATTTGTAAAATCTGTGCACGAGGACTCTCTTCGTCTTCCACGTATAAATAGATCTTGTAAAATTGGGATTAAAGTATTTGCCTTAAACTATAGTTAATATTAACTAATATAAATATTAATATTAACTACTATAATTAACAAACAGTTTCTCAACGCACGAAATGTCGAGCTGCATCGATTAATAGTGCAAACTATTATAAAGTGGAGCCTCGAAAACCGACTCGGACTAACAAAATTATTACTACTTGATGAATCTTTCTCGCAGCTTCAAGAACAATAGAGACACGAATAACGAATGATAGTTCACCCCACATAATAATATGTATCTCTTAATTAATAAATCATAGTGAATAAATAGAAAATAAATTGTTCTACTTTCCATAGCTAAACAACTTATCGAAACTGACATTCGTTGCATCGATATCTATTTTCTCCTTAAATCTTGTGAGCAAATCTGAACGAATCTGATTGTGGAACAAATTACCGGCGACGGATGGAACAAACGAGACGAGAGGCCAGCAATCATGGCGGGCATTAAGATTCGCGCGCCAGCAAGTAAAAGGAAACGAGGCGAGGCGTTCAAACGGTGTGTACAGGGTTATATCCTGGCTAAACAGACTGTAACGATTCATGGCCCGTGAATTATCGCGCGATCCCCTTCGAGCGATCCCCGCGACGTCTGCCGTTTCACCGAGCCTTCTTCTACTTGTGAAATTACGCGCGTCCATGTAATTATTCCAGCACCACGACGGGAGGGAGTTACCATCATTCCCGTCCACAGATTTAAAATTTCCTCATTAACAGCGAACAAAACTCTCCTTTCCTCGTCCAACGAGCCCTTTTTCTTCTTTTTTCAAGTTAACACCTCGTCTCACGTTAAGGAAGTTAACGACGAACACTTTTGCCGAACCATCTAGAGGTTTTTTCGTCTTACGCGAGCACGTGAATACTGGTTTCATGAATACTGGGCTTGTTATTCTCGGCAATTAGGGGATGATCGGAATGAGGATGAGTTTTATAGTACAATTATATAGTATGTCGATCGAACACTGAACAATTTGGATTTTTTTCTATGGGAGAGAAGAAATTTGTATGTATTTCTGGAGATTCGAATGATTTGTTATTTATTGCTGTTAGAATAATTTCTTTCTCGTCTCCAATTCCATTTTCTAAGTTCTACACTTCGATCGTGGGTAGTTCCAGTGTCAAATAACGCACAACGTGGGCTTTGGATACCTTTGACATTAACGAGCGAAGATTTGATCAACTTCAAACGAGAATACGATACGTGGGATACTTGGATAAATGTCTGGGAGAATTACAAGGAATCGTGAAATAACTAACTGCAAGCTACCATTACTAAACGACGCAAGGAATTGCTAGCAGAGTAACTGAGATTTTAATGAAACTAAATAAATTCATTAAATAATAATCGAATAATGTTGCAATTTTGCAAGCAGAAACTCGAAGCCTGTACCATCAAAATTTATCATTCAGATGGCAAAGTGAAGACACTTTCCTTCTTGAAAATGCAGGGTGAGCCACCCAAAATCGCTTCCCACTAAAATAAATCATAATAAATAATTTTTATTATATGTATATGAATAATTTATTGTATATTTATGTAAATAAACAATTTTTTTATTATATATATATTTTTTTACAGATTAAAGTACAATTCATGAACTTTAAAATTAACAAAATTAGTTTTTCCTTATATTTTGATGGGAAGAAACTTTTGGCCCACCCTGAAAATTGTCACAGTGCATAAAAATATTGGAAAAATATGATGAATTTGAAGATTAATTCCCTCGCTGTACAAATTTTGTTTCGCCAACCTATGAACTTTGAATGAATACCATTTCTTGAATTTTCGTCATCTAAGCCTGACATTCAAAGTTTAATGAAACGACGAAAACAAAAAAAAAAAAATCGTACAGATTTCGAGGGATTATTGTAAAAGGGAGGTTTCAATCTTCACACACGTGCCGGATTCATTTCGATAAAAATATTTTCAATGCTCTCGCGTACTACGACAATTCGTGACATTTCTCATAAAAAAGAAAAGAACATCTCCACCTACACATCTCGAAAAAACATTTTAGTTTAAAATGAACTACGCATTATTTCGAAAGCGGAGAGACTTCGAGAGCTTTCAAATAAAAAGCTTCACCGCCGTGACGTTTCTTTTCACGAAGTCCCAGCAGTTTAAATATTTAGAGAATCACAGCGAGCACGAGGCACACACGTGATCTCTCACTTTAAATGCCGAAGACTTTTCTTTTGTGAAAATTGTTTTTCTTCTCTGCTGGAAAGCCAGAGACAAGCTCGCGTTCTCGTGCCAAGAAACGTACATATTTATATATCTCTGCATCGCGGTCCTTTCCTCAATTTTCATCGTGGTGTGTTCAGAGTCCGCGCTTCAACCACTTGCGCTGGCTAACAACTGATTGCGGACCATAACGAGTGACCGAACCCGTGTGCAATAATTCGTCGCTTTGTTTTTGAACTCGGTCGATGTGACATCGCTGGATAGAAATTATTGAGAGGTAATAAATTTATTATTTGTTTTGATTAAATATACTTAAAACTGAGAAAATATTGTAACTTTGAGATAAAAAATTCTCGACGTGCGTGGCACGTCATTGCAGCGCAAGAGGTTAACTACCTAATATGTTATTAAGTATAATTATACCTAAGGTATAATTATACTCTAATATTTACCTAATAATAATTATAGGTATAGTTATACCTTATAATAATTATACTTAATAACATATCTACCTTATAATAATTATACCTAATAACATACCTACTACCTAATATAATATGATAACTATCTATAATAACTACCTAATATACTAACATAATATAATCTATAATATATATAATAACTATATAATAATATAATAATATAATAATATAATCTATAATCTATATAATATCTATCTATAATAACTATCTAATATAATAATATACCAACATAATATAATCTATAATATATATAATAACTATATAATAATATAATAATATAATAATATAATAATATAATCTATAATAATATAATCTATAATATAATAATATAATCTATAATAATATAATAATATAATAATATATTATAGTAATATAATCTATAATCTATATAATAACTATCTATAATAACTACTTAATATAATAATATACCAACATAATATAATAACATACCTAACTACCTAATATATTAGTATAACTACCTAATATGTAGATATAACTACCAATTTATTATTTGTTTTGCCTCGGTTTATGTTATTTCAGTATACTTAAAACTGAGAAAATATTGCAATTTTGGGGGGTGGGCAGAAAGTTCTCGACGTGCGGGGCACGTCATTCCAGCGCAAGAGATTAACAGAGGCGCGTACCCTGGTCTCCGCTGGTAGTTATCGATCGAAACCAGGAAATCCGCGCGGGTGGCAACGATTTCGCATCCCCGAGGCCGGGCGATGTTCAGGCAGCGGCAGAGATAATAACCGCGGCACCGCGATAAATTCGCGGTGCACTTTCTGTTTTACGGCGACATTCATTAACTCCCGGGGAGGAAGAGGAGGGGGGGGGGGAGGGGGTGAGAGAGGGATGAAAAATGCGGTGCGGCACAAAAGTGCTCTCGGTTAGACAACGCTGCGGCGCAGGCCACTGTAGGTGAATGTAGAGTGGAGGCAAGAGAAAAAGAAGGAAATGAAAGGATGCAAGTGGTGGAACGAGGACGAGGAGAGAGAGTTGAGGCAGGAACGTAAAAGGGGAAAAGTGGACTTCGAATGGGGGAGGGATGGTCGGTTCTTTGACGGATGAACTTTGGCTCGGACGACCACCAGCTGGTGCGCCGCCGGCGCGTTTGAATATTTCCGAAGAAATTTCTCGTCGGGAAAGGGCGAAGTGGAGGGGAACGCGCGACGGTCGAGACTTTGAGGGATTAGGAACGATTATATACACGGGGGGATATTTGATGGTGGAAAATTGTGCGCGGCGGCAGGCAGCTGCGTACATGTTTTAAAGTCTGCGTTAAAATTGCCTGTTGCAAAATGGAGAGGGTGCTTCAGTTGCTGCAATTCCCCGAGAACGTGGCTGCCTTTCGTCGTCCGACGATAAAAGAAATCGCTTTTAAGATATTGTAGTGTCGTAGGTAGGTGTGGTCATCACTTCTGTAGCTGCAGTTACTATATCTTTAATTATACTAGATGGCCTGTAATGTTCGGTGATCGTAGGAACGCGTGAAAAGAAAGTATAAATGTTGTTCTTTTTGAAAAGAGTTGATTCAGTTGTTAAAAAGATTAGGTTTTTATTTGAGTTGCGAGCGCGAATGTTAATTGTTGATCTGTGTTCGTTAACCTGTTTAATTATGTTTATTGTTTAATCACCGGCATTGTTACTGCTGAATACATTTGTTGAGCTGCGAATTATCTAATCCTCGATCGTTTTCAAAGATCTTATTCTCGTGGACTATTTTTTTTTTTTTTTTTTTTTTTTTTTTTTAGCAAGACACGTTTCGAAAAGTTGATCAAGATTTCTCCAGTTGTTCGCGCGTCTGTCAAATTATCGACGCAATTTCAATCTACAGGAGTTTTATCAAGCACCGCTCCGAAGTCTCGGGGGCGATAAATTGGTCTAAACTATCCCTTTGAGCAAAAGAAGCTTCGCGTCCCTTCCAGACGTTTTCCCGATACCGAGTTATCGATCAATTCCCGATAAAGAAATCCCATCACGAGTCTCTCGATTCAACGGCCACCGGCCCTATTGTCGCGAGCTTTTGAACTTTATACGTATCAGAAGTTAAAAATCATGCTTCTTGGGACCACGAGAGTCTTTGTAATAAAGTAAACTCTCCAAGCGTCCGAAGTACCGAAATTGTAAAATCAATCTTAAAAAAAATCTCAAAGTACCAAGCTCCGAAGCTACCAAGGACTACAAAATTTTGAAATTTCCAAATTTTTGAACATTATAAACGTATCAGAAGTTAAAAATCATGCTTCTTGGGACCACGAGAGTCTTTGTAATAAAGTAAATTCTCCAAGCGTCCCAAGTATCAAAATTCTAAAATTAACCTTCAAAAAAATCTCAAAGCACCAAGCTCCAAAGCTACCAAGGGCTACAAAATTCTGAAATTTCCAAATTTTTGAACTTTGTACGTATCAGAAGTTAAAAATCATGCTTCTTGGGACCACGAGAGTCTTTTTAATAAAGTAAACTCTCCAAGCGTCCGAAGTACCGAAATTCTAAAATTAATCTTAAAAAAAAATCTCAAAGTACCAAGCTCCCGAGGATTCCAAAATTCTGAACCTCTGAAATTTCCAAATTTTTGAACTTTATTACTACGTATCAGAAATTAAAAATCACGCTTCTTGGAACTTTATATTTCGTACAAATAAAGTAAACTCTCCAAGCGTCCGAAGTAAAACCAAAATTCTAAAATTAACCTTCAAAAAAAAAGTACCGAGTTTCAAAATTATCAAGGACTTCAAAACTCTGATATTCTGAAATTTCCAAATTGGAAAGAATTCTCTCCTCCAAGTCCAAGAGAAAACTCGTCTCTGACTCGAGGATTTTCGCTCGAGGTCCCCAACTGCTCGCAGTCTCGTCAACGTGAAGAAAAAAAGAGAGAGAGAGAGAGAGAGAGAGAGAGAGAGAGAGAGAAAAGAGAAGAGCGACGAGAGAAGAAAGAAAAAAAGAAAGAAAGAAAGAAAGAAAGAAAGAAAGAAAGGGAGCGAGCAAGGAAGCAAAGGGAGGCTGCATTTCGGTAGCAGAGCGTGCAGCGGCGTCCGTGGGGGGTTAGGAATCGGAAAGCCGGGGGTTGAGAGCGACTTCGGTCCGTAGTCTCTCCGCGGACAGCAGCTACGACGCCACGCAGCCCGTGTGCCAGGTCTGCCACCGGTGTCTCCTCTCCGCCGGTTCTCACCCGGCTCATTTTCCCGCGCGCGCAACCCGCGTTTTCGACTCGACCAGTTTTGTTCGTTGTTCGTCGCGCGTGTCGAAAAACTCCTGCCAGAGGGAAACAGGGGAAAAAAAAGAGAGAGAGAGAAATAGAAAAAGAATCGAATTCGTCGTTTTCAGTGAAACAATGAACGACGAAACGTCAGGCAAACGACGACCCCGGGGTGGCCAGATCCCGTTTCATCCCCCCAAGAGACTGAACGAGTAATCGCTTCTTTCTCTCTCTCTCTCTCTCTCTCTCTCTCTCTCTCAAACGAACGAACGAACGAACAAACGAAAGAACGAATCTTCTCGATCTTCTCGAACGAATGCGAAGCCATGCGAAGTGAAGTACGCGACAGTACGATCGTAGAAGTGGTGGGAAACAGTGGATGAAACGGAGGACGACATGGAGATTTACGAGTCAATCGAGAGTGAAACGTGATAATAGGTACGCAGCGATCGCTCGAAACCCGAAACCGGTGGAATCAGAGACTAGAACGAACCGAGTTTTCTGGTCTCGACGCTTTATTAGCACGAGATAATCGGCGAGAATCGTCACTTCTCCACTTTTCTTTCTCTCTTTCTTTCTTTTTTTTCCTTTTCTTTTTTTAATAAAATATTATCGATGTTCTCTCCTTCTTTCTTTTCGACTTTTGACTTTTTTCACTTTTTGTGCGTGTGTGGAAACGTTTCGGCGATCAACTACTTGCGCTGGCAACTGATTGCGGACCATAACGAGTGACCGAACGAGTTACACGACAAATTTGTCTTCTTTTTGAATTATATATTGAATTTTATTGAATTATATACGATTGAATCGGTATATCACTGGATAAAAATTACTAAGAAGCAATAAATTTATTATTTTTGTTTTGCCTGGGTTCAATGTACATAAAGCTGAGAAAATATTGCAATTTTGGGCCAGATATTCTCGACGTGCGCGTGGCACGTCAATTCCAGCGCAAGAGGTTGGCCACTTGCGCTGGCGACTGATTGCGGACCATAACGAGTGACCAAACTCGTACACAAAAATTTCGTCGCATTCTTTTTCGAACTCGTCGGTACGATGTCACTGGATAGAAGTTACTGAGAAGTAATTTAACAAATTTGTTATTTGTTTTGCCTGTGTTATACTTAAATATAGTTAAAATTGTAAAAACATTGCAATTGTGGGAGAGAAAAAGTTCGTTCCAGCGCAAGAGGTTAAGAGCTAAACAGTCGGGAGGGAAACAGTGATAAAAGCGATCAGCGTTGCGTTCGATTCGATGTCTTTCGGTCAGCTTTCGAACATTTTGGCACCGTGAAACGGAATTGGGCTGTCTTTTTTCGTTTTTTTTAATTTTTTTTTACTCCTCCCCTCGACAACGTTATCGTCCGTTCGAGGTAAGTTTTCTTGTCACGTTTCTGTCTGTCGCCGCCTCGCCACGTGGCGTTTCGTTAACGTGGCCGAGGTAATTTTGAAAAGTACGACCGAGTCGAATTTAGAACTCGGAGTTACGTAGTAACTGATATTCATCTAACAAGAATTCTGTTTCTCTTTCTTTCTGTGCAAAGGAAGACAAATATGAAAAGAAACTCGTAAGAAGACTCACTCGACGTGAGGTAGTTTTAACTGAATTAAAAAATTGCTGTGCTTTTCAGAGAATACAGAATTATTAATACGAGACGTATAAAGTCGTCCAACTGAATTTCGCTGTGAGAAATTTGAGAAGTGAGAATTCTGTTTTTCTTCAAGGGTGGACTGAATTTTCACTCGCCTGTTTGCGAGCCAAAAAAATCAGCTAAAAAATAGTCCACTGGAAAATCCACGAATTTTAGGAATCGATAAATCTTGAAACGACTTGCCCTGACTTATTTCAGAACATTGTTACCCAAACTCAACTATTTTTCTTCAGGCGAGTGGGCCTTGGATTTCTTAAATCGTCCTCCTAAAATTTTGGTTCTTGCGTCTTGCGTTTGAGCGTTTGAGAAAATTAGGAAATTAGAGAAATATTAGGGTCGCGTTTTCTCCTCTCTCTCTCGAGAGTTCCTTCCCTTCAACATTTGCCGACCTCACCCTACAATTCAAATCTGGGAAACGTTTCTTTCTCAAATCTGTCGCATCATCCTGAAGTAAATTCCATTTAAATGTTGAAAGGCAAGAGAGGAAGTAGCAAGGGCGGGATTTCTGTTCAAACGAAATGATTAAGAACACGTTTCGTTTGCCGCAGAAAACGGTCCAAGAGGGAAGCTTGGTGGTCATTCTTACATAAAATGATGTCAGCCGTGATCATCCTTTGATCTTTCCACGTCCCTTCTTTACGTCAATATGACCAACATATTGTGTACAAAGAATAACATTTCCGCAATGAAGTTATGTTATAAACGAAACGACAATTCGAGATCAAGATCAACTGCTCAGGCTAATAAAATTGTCCCAGATTCAAGTCTCGTCCGTCCCCTTGGGACATTAAAAAAAAGTAAAAATTAAAAGACGTTAATTTTCATAGATAAAAATAAAAATAAATTAAATGAAACATTGCATTAAACACATTACATTACATTAAATAAAAAATAATAAAACATAATATAATAAAATTAATAAATAAAAAAAATTAATAATAATACATAATATAACAAAATTGATAAATAATAAAAAAATTAATAATAAAACATAATATATTAAAGTTAATAAATAATAAACAAATTAATAATCAAACATAATATAATAAAATTAATGAATAGTAAAAAAATTAATAATAAAATTAATAATAAAACATAATATAGTTAAAACATGTATAAAACATAATAAAGTTAATAAATAATAAAGAAATTAATAAAATAATTAAACATTAATAATAAAACATAATATAATAAAATTAATGAATAGTAAAAAAGTTAATAATAAAATTAACAAATAATAAAAAAATTAATAATTGAACATCAATAATAAAACACAAAATAATAAAATTAATGAATAGTAAAAAAAGTTAATAATAAAATTAACAATAAAACATAATGTAATAAAATTAATAAAAATAAAACGCAAAATTATTACATTATTATGTCAAATAAAAATAAAACACAAAATAATTACATTATGTCAAATAAAAGTAAAACACAAAATAATTACATTATGTCAAATAAAAATAAAACATTAAAAAAAGAGAAAAGTAGAAGAAAGAAAGAAAACGAAGCAACTAAAAATTTCGATTCTGCTCGCGCGGTGGGGGTTGAAGCAGTGAGGAGCGGAGCGGAGCGTGGTGGGAGGGGGAGGAGAAGGAAAAGGAGGTGGAGGAGGAGGAGTTTTTCAATTAAACCGAGAACGATAAATTCGCGTCGGTCGGCGATTGAACGAGAACGTGTTCGATTTCGATTTCGATCGTGGAATAATCCACGGCTTCCAGGAGGAGACGCGTCGACTTTCACGCTGGCCGATAATACCGACGCGGCGGCTTGTTTGCATCCGGGCCCTATTCGATTTTGATACGCTTCGCAGCTGCGGCCAATGTAATCCGACGTTGAATGGGGAAAATTAATTATACGGGGCGGTGACCTCCCCGGGGCGGGTGGGACTCGAGCTCAGGAAAGTGCGCTCTTAGGGATAATAACGGGGCATAATTTCAAATATTGTTCTGAAAACATTAGAGAAACAATTACAATCGACGATATTTTCTTTTCCACTTGTTCCTGAAAAAAAAACGTGTAAATTTATCGTTTACACGTTTTACAATTCTCGTATTATTACAATTGAATGACGAGAACAGACATTTCTTCTTCAGATGCTGTAGAAAAATCTCTTGTCACTTTGAATATTGACGTTGTTAGAAAAAAAGTACCGTGGGACGACGACGACGATGATGATGGCGCGATGGAGAGTCTCTCTCTTTACTCTCGCGCAACGGAGGACGATGCCGGATCGGCGACGAGGCGGTAGCCAGAGCTTTTAATCGCCTCGTCGCAATCTTTGCGACGGTAATTGAGATCTGCTGAACGAAATGAAGTGTCTCGATGAGAGAGAACGACGAGGCTTGTGACGCTCCGAGAGACGAGCCCGACGATTCGGAGGACGAGTCGAGTAATTGGACTTTCGCGAGTCGCGAAATGGTGTTCGGAACCAGCTGGTTCATTATGCTAGGTTTTTGTGAGGTAGATTCGTTCGCCTCCTGGTGTGTCTTGGAGAACGTTGAGAGTACGTGTCGTATTAGTTATAAAATAAATATATTATTACATGTTAGAATAGCTTAGGGAGGTATTCTCAAATTGTTTTGGATACGTAAAAGAAGAAATTGTATATATCGAATGAGGGGAGATGTTTCGAATGGGGTAGATCATTTTCACCCATCGTGTAATTTCATGCAAGTCAATTCGTAACAATTGCGTCGATGCAACGCTTCATTTGCAATTCTTTTCGTTCGACCTACATTCTCAGATTCTACTTTTTTAATATTAAGAAAGCATTCCGAGAATTTGCTCAACCCTTTTTTTCATCGTTCTCCCAACCTAGATCCTTTCCTAGTTCTATATTCTGATGTAATTTCTCTCTTCCTTTTCTATATTTTCTGTATAAGTTTAATGTAAGTAATATTCTATATTTTCTATCATTTTTTTCTATATTTTCTGTACAAGTTATATTTTCTATTTTCTATTATTCTTTCCTATATTTTCTATATAAATTATATTCTATATTTTTTATTATTATATTCTATATTTTCTATTATTCTCTTCTATATTTTCTATATAAATTATATTCTATATTTTCTATTATTATATTCTATATTTTCTATTATTCTTTTCTATATTTTCTGTATAAATTTCTGTTGTATTATATTCTATATTTTCTATTATTCTTTTCTGTATAAATTATATTCTATATTTTCCATTATTCTTTTCTATATTTCCTGTGTAAGGTATATTCTATGTTTTCTATTATTTTTTTCTATATTTTTTGTATTCTAATTTTCTATTATTCTCTTCTATATTTTCTATATAAATTATATTCTATATTTCCTATTATTCTTTTCTATATTTTCTGTATAAGTTATATTCTATATTTTCTATTATTCTTTTCTATATTTTCTGTATAAGTTATATTCTATATTTTCTACTATTCTTTTCTATATTTTCTCTAATATCTCTATTTTCTATTTTATATTTTCTAATATCCTTTTCTATATTTTCTCTAATATCTCTATTTTCTATTTTATATTTTCTAATACTCTTTTCTATATTTTCTATATAAATTATATTCTATATTTTCTATTATTCTTTTCTATATTTTCTCTGATATCTCTATTCTCTATTCTATATTTTCTATATTTATATAACCATATATTAATATATTTAATATTACATTCTGATAATTCAACTCATAATTCGTGAAACATGCCATATCAAATACTTCTATTACAGAAAAAAAAATTGAGATATTTGCAATTTCATGGAAATATTTTTCATTGAAATATTTATGCATCGAGGCGTGTAATTGTACTTCATCACCGCGAGGAAACGAAGTCTGACTGAAAGCGAGCCACCGCCGATAATATCGGAGCTGACTTTACGCTTTCCTCGTCTATAATATGCGCAACGTCTGGTTGTCGGAATGCTTGACCTTGCTAGTCCTGCATAACTTCGGGCTGCGGTATTGTTCGGAAGTATCTTCAAAGGTCTCGTAAGTAGATTGGTGCTTGAAGCCGCGTCGTTGTGGTGGTAATGCAATAGAAGTTATTGGAACATCGTCCAACGAGGTGAAACTTATTTAACAGAGAGACAGAGAGATAGAGAGACAGAGAGAGAAAGAGAGAGAGAGAGAATATGCATAATATATTCCAGGCGTGTTGACGAATTGACGAATTGCTCGGCTAGCAAGTTCTCCATTTTAATTTCAATTTTCTCCCTTCATTTATTTCGTGTCATTTCTTCTGTTTGTTATAGTTTGATTTCCAACGATATTAGTAGCGAAGTCAACATCTTGGGAAAATCAATAATTAGACATCTTGCTGCTAATTTCGAAACGAAAGACAAGATTTTAATTACTTATTGCACTTTGGTTAAAAACTAGTAGTGAAATCAATAATTGAAGCGACATTCTATTATTATTGCACTTTGAATGAAAGTAGTAAAGTCAACGATTATTTTCGAAATGAAAAGTATAATTTGCATTATTTATCATACTTCGGTTAAATACCAGTACTGAAATTAATAATTGGACAGGCATCCTTACGCTTTGAACCAAAATTAGCAGTAAAATCAACAATTAGATCGGCATTCCGTGGCTGTTCCGTCCTCGTTAGATGAATTCCAGTAGTATAGGTCAACAATTAGGCCGACGTCGTGATTGCTACTCTTGAAATGATAGGTACATTTCCTTTACGAACATAAGAAAAAAGGAAAATTACATTTCTTCGTCGTACATCAAGAAGCTTACCTTGCGTAGACTGCTCAATATAAATCATCTTTCGAGAGTTAGATAATCAATAATTCAGTGGACGTACACGCCTGAGCATGTACATTTCAATGACAATATAACAATAAATATTATTCCCACAGAAGTAATAAAACATTCTATGCTGTTTAACTGATGATTGAAAAACTTAAAAAAAAAATTGTACGTACTAAAAACATTATGTCTCAAGGTATATAATATATTATATATATAATATTACATATATAATATAAATATATTATTTATATATTATAAATTATTATATAAATTATATAAAATTTTAATTTTTTTAAAAATAGAGATAAGGAATATAATATATATAAATAATTAATATATTTATATTATATGTAATATTATATATGTAATATAATCTCGTTAAAGTAATACGATCAGGGGTTGCATGTATAGGGTGGGCCAAAAGTTTCTTCCCACCTATTTTTCAATTTTAATAAAACGTCAAAATATAAAAAAAAAGTAATTATATTAAAAGTAATTTATTAATTTCAAATTAAATTCAAGTTCGAATATGATTTTTTTCATTGTGTGTTAAAAATTATTTTTTTCTTAAAAGTTATTTCAGATTATTTCTTTGAACGCAAGTATTTTATTTTATTTTTTATTTTAGTGAAGTATTTTATTTAGTTCCTTTGAAAAATGAATCGGCGATGTTCGCGGTGAAGAGTTTTAAATTATAAATTATCGTATACGTGACGGATTTGATATGTTTCTTTTCAACATTTCGCGGTACGATTCTATCAAAGACCGAACGTTTGATCGAGGAGGTTTTTCCGATCGAATAATTATGAACAAAGTACAGTCGCGTTGAATATATTTGATTGAAACTGATATATTTCATTGAAATTCTTTCACGTATGCGCGTATGTACACGTCCGATCCAATAATTGATAAAATATTCAACAAAAACGTGGGAACCTACTTTCGTTTCGATTTTCTTGTTTGAAATATTGCCGAAGATTGTTTCAGCAAATACATTTGTAAATATATATACGTTCTCCATTATTTGATTATTATTATATTGAAACAACTCGACAAGCTATAACTAAATTCGATAGAAGGAAAATCTGATACAAAATTTAATTTAACTGTGGGTTAATGTATTTTTAGAAAAATAATAAACGACAACTAAAAAATAAACAACAACACTTCAAATATAAAATAACATTCACCTGAACACAAGCACCTTATCAAATACTTATCACTTTTGTTAAGGAATTTCATGTATCCTTAAGAAAAGAATAAAACAACAACAAAAAATAATAAACAACAAAAATAACAAACAACAACACTTTAAATATAAAATAACATCCACTCTGAACACAAGCACCTTATCAAATATTATACTTATCACTTTCGTTAAGTGAATTCCACGTATCCTTAACAGAAATCATAAACAACAATAAATAATAAATTATAAACAACAACAAAAAATAACAAACAACGACAAATAATAAATTATAAACAACAACAGAAAATAACAAACAACAAGACTTTAAATATAAAATAACATCCCCTCTGAATACAAGCACCTTACTCAAATACTTATCACTTTTGTTAAGGAATTTCATCCTTAAAAAAATAAAACAACAACAATAAAAATAAACAACAACACTTTAAATATAAAATAACATCCACTCTGAACACAAGCACCTTGTCAAATATTATACTTATCACTTTCGTTAAGTGAATTCCACGTATCCTTAACAGAAATCATAAACAACAATAAATACTAAATCATAAACAACAACAAAAAATAACAAACAACGACAAATAATAAATTATAAACAACAACAGAAAATAACAAACAACAAGACTTTAAATATAAAATAACATCCCCTCTGAATACAAGCACCTTACTCAAATACTTATCACTTTTGTTAAGGAATTTCATCCTTAAAAAAATAAAACAACAACAATTTAAATATAAAATAACTCTATTAATAAATATAATTAAAAATGAACAACAACACTTTAAATATAAAATAACATCCACTCTGAACACAAGCACCTTATACAGACACTTATCACTTTCATTAAGGAGTTCCACGTATCCTGTAATCTCGCGTTGGATTTTTCAATCCTCTCGAGAGCCACGACGAACGAAAGATCCTAAATCGAAACGAACGAGACGCCAGTATAGCAAAAATATCCCCGGTGTGCTCGGCCTCGAAAACTTGGCCGGCAATAAACCACGCGAGCTAGCACGATTTCATGGCGGTTGTTATCATTCGATTTGGTCGAAATGCGCCACGACGACGACGACGACGACGACGACGACGATGTTGTCGGGTTACCACGTAAGAGAGACCCTTTCGGAAACTTGTCGCAACATTTAGGGACCCGGAGGAACAAGGCTCCTCTCTCGATTATTTGCCAAACACGGAAATACGAAGTCGCGCGAGTTATTCCGAGCGATAACGCTGCCATTGCGTCGTCGCGCGCGAGGAGGTTGATATACACGTTTTCTGCTGATTCCGAGCTCTTCGTTGCGTCCCTATGCAAACGAGATGGAAACGAGGAGAGTTTCTGGTTGGGAAGTCTCGGGAGGATAGAAATCGAAGGGAGAGGGCGGAAGAAGAATTTCATAGTTAACTGTAAGTGGTGAAGTGAATGGGAATTTTTTTTGCATTCTCTTTTCTGTCCTTGCGAACGGTGGAATGAAATTGAGAAAAAAATATTGCGACAAGAATTTTATCGTATCGAGTGTCGGAGAGTATTTCAATATTCCCTTTTTATTCTTTTCTGCAAATTGTCACGAGGCAGACATGTTTCGAACATGGCCTTGCAAATTTTTCTTTAATTTCATTCTTTCGCGAGGAAAAAGAAAAGAGAAGAATGCAAAAGAATGTCACTAGTTAAGATTAATCACACGGAGGCGAATAGTTTGCTCAGAGCAATTTTTATCGAGATTAGAATCAGGGTTACAGTAAAAAAAAAAAGAAAAAAGAGAAAAAAGGATCCAAGTTAGGGCTTTCCTACCCAAATTCGAGGACTTTTTTGAGACAGCTAATAAATTCTACGTAAGTGTAGACATATATTTAGGGTCGACTGTTCCTTTTTTCTCGGAAATTACACTCGACGGAAGGCTCATGGGGTTTTTTATATTCTTAGCGAGTGATACTCTGGATCACAGATTTCGAGGCTATCGGCCATCTGTCCCGGAGGTGGTGTAAAAAGCTCGTAAACAGCTACCCTAAGCCCGTGTAGCCCTCGTAGCCCATATAAATCCAAATGATCAATTCTCTCTCCTGAAGTAAAACGTGATCTATAAACGACGCTACTTACATTTATCACGAAAGATATATCTCAACTGTAATTTAGCCAGCTAATTCTGCACTTGACTGGTTCTACTGTTAATAAAACTGACAACTGACAAAATTTTATTGCCATCTTGATCCACAATTTTGGTATTATTTGATCTTTTTGACGAATTAAATGAGATTTCTTCTTTTTCTTCTTCTATTTTTCTTTAATGTCGCATCGACCGCGAGGTCATTAGATATGTGTGTAGTAAGTTTATGTTTTTGAGATATTTTAATACTCGTTGCATGTCATTTTGAGAAGTCAGGTTGATTCCGTATTTCTTTGTCACTGGGTTTCTGTAGTGTGGCATTCGTGTAGTATGTGGATTATTATTAGTGGATGATTATTGCAATGAGTGCAGGTGGATGGTGTAGTTTTTTTAATTTTGTGTTCATGTGTCAGCTTGGTATGACCGGTTCTTAGGGGTATGGATAATTATTCCTTCTTGCCTGGTGTTAAAGTTTGGGAAATGAGACTCGATACGACGAAAAAATGATATTTATTTTTCATTTGAACATTTGTGCGAAATTAAAAAAGTTAATTTTTATACTCTTGCATTTATATAGTGTCACAATTACATTGTATCACATTATATTTTATATTTGTTAATTCAATATTTATAAATATTTACTAATTTATTAATATTTGTTGATATTTACTAATTTATTAATATTTATTAATATCTACTAATTTATTAATATTTGTTGATATTTACTAATTTATTAATATTTATTAATATCTACTAATTTATTAATATTTAATAATTTATTGATACCTACTAATTTATTAATATTTATTAATATCTACTAATTTATTAATATTTAATAATTTATTGATATCTACTAATTTATTAATATTTATCAATATTTACTAATCATTACTGAGAGAAATATAATAAGCTGTTATTAAGATGACAAATACAAATGTAAATCTTGTCGAAAGTCGGCGAAGCCTCAATTTTTTCCATGGTTAAAAAGCAAACTCCTTGAACATCTCGATTTACAAACGAAACGACTTACTTTGACCACTGTTCGCGTTTCGTTTCGAACAAACTAAAGGAAAAGACAGATTTTATGTTTTTTTCTCTCGAAACGACTTGAACCTACAATTTTTCTCTCTCCTAAACCTACAATATTATATTAAACATACAGTATTTTATTAAAATGTCTCTCCTCAAACCTCCCCCCACCCACTCCAGTTGATTTCGTTCGATCAGACACGCGTCCGGGGGAAACAACGAAGAAATAGTCGAGCAGAATGAAACAGATCCGCGGCCGGAATTATTCGAAACGCGAGTATTGGCACGGAGCGTTGGAGAAGCAGCAGAGGTTGAATAACAATTGGTAGGATACTGCTACTATGCATTTCGAGGCTGGAGAGGTTCGAGGGGGGAGATCAAAAGGATGCGCTGTAATTACGATAGCGAAGTTGCAGGGAGGATGCGTTTGAAGGAACACGTTACCGTGAAATAGATTTACTAGTTCGGCTTGTATAAACAGGCAATTAATTTGTCCTCGGGACAGAGCGTGGAAAGCGGGCCGTGCGTCCGGGTTTCCTACGCTCCTCTCTCTCTCTCTCTCTCTCTCACACACACACACACACTCTCTCTCTCTGATCCGCCATTCAACGGAAATTAATAATTAACATTTCGTTTGTGTATTATAATTTTGATCGCATATTCATGCCGGCTAGATTGAAATCGGCTTGTTTACGGGCCGATTCTTTTGCTGGCGTTTCATCTGCTTCCCTTCCGCTCGGTTGCGTTTCATTTCGAGCCCGCTGTCAAAGGAACGAGATTTCGTCGAAACAATCGAAGCCTTTCCACGGAGAGTTTTGGCAAAGGCCAGAAAGTAAAAAAAAAAAAAAAAAACACTCTTCTCACTATCTTATAGCTGCCAGCCGAATCTGGAATTAACCACTTGCGCTGGCAACTGGTTTGCGGACCATAACGAGCGACCGAAACCGTACACGATAATTCGTCGCTTTCTTTTTCTTCTGAACTCGTCGATACGATATCATTGGATAGAAATCATTAAGATCAGTATAATGTAAATTATTATTATTATTTTAATAATTTAATTAATAATTTAATAATAATTATTATTTATAATATAATTATTAAGTAATGAATTTATCGTTTGTTTTGCCTGGGTTACATTTAAATATACTTAAAACTGTGAAAATGTCTGCAATTTGTGACAAAAAGTTCTCGAAAACAAATAGCGCTTCTCTCTGCTTCAATTTTTCAGTCAGTTTGCAAAATTAACAGCAAGTTACAAGAAACTGAGTCAAAAAATTCGAAAGGGGAACAACGCGAAAACCTTCGAACAAGCGAGTTAGAATAACTTGGTGTAATTAATAAATATTTATTAGGGGGTGGAAAAAGTGTGACGCGGGGAATAAAATTTCCAACTTCCAAGAGGTTTTTACACGATGACGCACGTGCTGCGCGAAGGAGAGAACGCGCGAGAACACGGCGTAGAAAACGTGCGATCCGTGCACGAGTAACGGAGATATAAATAGCTAATGAGCAGTTAAAAGAAGCGAGAGACCACCAAGGGAGAACTAATGAGTATTCCGTGGCTGTCAGCTATTAATGCATAAATCGTTACCGGCCCTGTTGAGACGAGCTTCCTCGAAAGTCGCCGAGACGTCGCGCAAACAACCTGTCGAGCTTTCACTCGATCAAACGGGACGAGCCTTTCCCTCACCTTTTCTCTTCTTTCCACGGTTTCTATATCGTGGCACATATTTAGACGCACGTCCATTTTCTTTTTTAGATGTCTCTGACGATTTCGCGACGATTTTTTTTTTTTTTGTTCTTCCGTCATAAAATATTTCTAGATGAGATAGATTGTGTCCTTTTTTGTAAACAATAATGATTCATAATTTACTAAATACTGTCATTTGTAAATTGCTCAAATTTTGTAACGTGGTGCATCTCTCGTTGATAACGAGTTTGTTAAATTTAATTTTGTAAAATTTAAAATCAATTATGTTGTTTATGTAAAATTTAAAATTAGTTACACTATTTATATGAAATTTAAAATTAATAATTTTGTTTATATAAAATTTTTTTTTGTTCTTCCGTCATAAAATATTTCTAGATTGAGTCCTTTTCTGTAAATAAATTGATTCATAATTTACTAAATACTGTCATTTGTAAATTGCTCAAATTTTGTAACGTGGTACATCTCTCGTTGATAACGAGTTTGTTAAATTTAATTTTGTAAAATTTAAAATTAATTATGTTGTTTATATAAAATTTAAAATTAGTTACACTATTTATATGAAATTTAAAATTAACAATATTATTTATATAAAATTTAAAATTAATTATTTATATAAAGTTCAATTTAATTTGAAATAATTTTGTTTCGTTTTTGGAAAGTTATTAGGAATATTAAAAATTGCTTTGTCTATGAAAAATGTTTTGTACGATCTTCCTGTTATTACTTCAAGTTTAAATACTATTTAATACTATTTAAGTACGAATATCAAAAGAAAAAAAAAAAAATAAAAATAAAAAATGACAAATATAAATGTTTTCAATCACATTGCTATTTACAGAACAGAATATTCGACGTGCGAGATAATTATTCGCCATCTTTCACCGTCACTTTTTAATTTAATTAATATAATAATTATCGAATATAACATAGGAAAATATAATAATTCCTCCATTTATTATTTCTTTAGGTATTGTGTTTACTACCATGTTACGAATGATCCATTTCCACTTTTATAAATATCTCAGAACAATTGAAATCAGATGAATCTTATCAACGATGAATTTTAAATAACATAAACGTGGAAGTACATTAACATTACAAAACGAGAACTACTTTCTTTCGTCGTGAATTTACTGCAAACACACACAGAGAATTAATTTTATATATCGCACAACTGATCCAATCAACTTTTTAACTATTTTGTCCTGAAACAGGGACAAGTGTTAACACGCGAGAGTGTTAAAAAACCAAATCACGTTGTAATTTCGTTTCGCGAAGGGCGGGATCGAGCAGACCGCGATCAAATTGCTTTCATTAATTATTAATTTCTTAATTCTCGGGCTCTTTGATCAAGAGCTGGGTTAAATACGTTCCGGCAGGACGTTTTTTCTTTTTTTCTTCTCTCTTCTCTGGCCGATGGCACAAGTTCGCGTTTGCTCGAGCACCGTCATTTAACACCCACTGCCATTACGTTGATCAACTTAACCCTCTTATCGCCACCGTGTCTCACCCGGGCACTCACGCTTTTCATAAGTGGTTCATTTACTTCAGTCGTCGAAGTGGGTGATTATAGCTGATGGTACCTCGCGTCTTAAGTGCTGCATTCAATACCATTAACACTTCCTGGTATACGATAACTATTCCGATCCGGTATCGCTTAATTTCACCTGTTCGTCTGTGTACAGTTGCCGACTATTGGCTATTTTTATGCATTTTTGTGCGCAGAAATATTGGGTCGCGTATTATAAATTCGTTCGCCACTTGACCAATTTCTCGGGACATTAAAAATGTGTGCACATAAAATGTTGTTTACGTCATCTGTAGCGGATGAAGTATGCCAGTGACTCCCGTTGATATTTCAGGTAATTAAATACCGAAACTGTTATAGTTTCATTTTTTTTTCAAATTAATAATTGGGCTCGTTTTAAAGTCTGAAGCTTCCACTTTCAAACTGCATCGTTCGTTTTACTGATGTCACAATATTTGTGTAATATATTATAGTATATATATATTAATATATTATATTATATTATAGTATATATATATTAATATATTAATATATTATATTATAGTATATTATGTTATATTATAATATAATAATATACTTATATATATATATGTCAATATATTATATTATATTATAATACAGAATTCTGAAGCTTCTACTTTCAAAATGCATCGTTCGTTTTATTGATGTCACAATATTTGTGTAATATATTATAGTATAGTAGATTATATTATAATACAGAATTATTAATTCTGAAGCTTCCACTTTCAAAATGCATCGTTCGTTTTATTGATGTCACAATATTTGTGTAATATATTATAGTATAGCATATTATATTATAATACAGAATTATTAATTTTGAAGCTTACACTTTCAAAATGCATCGTTCGTTTTACTGATGCTACAATATTTGTGTAATATATTATACTATAGTATATTACATTATATTAGAGAATTATTAACAATAATATATATATTATAATATAAGAGCAAGTATTAACATTATAGATATTATAAATTGTTATAAATGTAATATTTAATTTATAACATTATAATATAATATACAATTTATAATATGACATGTGATATTCAACGACAATATGTACAGTGACTTTCGTTAATATTTCAGGCAATTAAATACTAAAACTGTTATAATTTCTTTTTTCAAATTAATGATTAACCTGGGCCCATTTTAAAATCTTTAAGCTCTAGTTTTTATTCAAAGATGTCACAATATTTGTATAATATAACATTATTTCGTTATATCAGTTTAAATTGTCGTCAATTTTCCATTGTCATTGGCACAGTTATGCTCTTGTACATATTAAAATATATAATATATTAAATATAAAATATAAAATATATATTGTATAGTATATAGTATACATTACAAAATATATAATATATAATCTAAAATATAAAATATATATTATATAACATATAATATACATTATAAAATTATTAATAATAACATATATTAATTATATGATATAATAATATAATATAAGTATTATATTATCATATTATAATAATATAATAATATAACAATAAGTATTAACGCGATATAAATTGTTACAAACATTGCGACATAATATTCAATTTTACAACATCATAGTGCAATGTTATATAACGTGTAATACTCTTACATGTACATGAAACACTTTACACGTGCGTGAAACAAACGCAGGAATATTGTCGTCAGCAAATTCGCAAAATTTCATTTTACCTCGTTCAACAGGCAACAACGATCCTCGACTGAGCTTTTCCGAGGGGGAGGGAAAAGTTGTCCAACTTTTTATCATACGTTGCATACTGTCTCCATGGTGCGTTCGTTTCCCAGGCAAACTGGGGACAATGTTCCGTGGGAGGCCGATCATGGATCGACTCTCTGTGTATCACTCGCCTGTGAGCGAGAAATAAAAGCCGACAGTCGTTTTCGAGCCGTCATCGAGCAATTTCGTTGGCGTTCAAGGGAAATGGGTCGGACGGAGTTTCGCGGGAAAACCAGAGGGAAGAAAAATAGACGAGATTCGGCTGGCCCATTGACATTCCATAGGCGGTGCATTGATGTGGATCGCGGTGGGAGAAAAATATGCTCCGTTTAATATCGGTTCAACGTGTCCCGAGTACGAAACCTCCTCTATAAATAACGCCATTTCCCCTTCGTTCCGTTCTACGTTGAGAGATAGCTTTGTTTAGCCCTCGGAGAGAGAGCCCTCGTTCACCTCACGGAGAGTGATAATCATCGATACGATTGTTAAATAAACATTGGTTGGTATTTTTAGTATGGATCTAACAATACTGTGTGTCTTTTGTTTGTTACAATAATAGCGTGTATTTTTATTTATCATTATCAGTGTGTGATTATTAGTCGTTATTTCCGTTACTCAGTGATTTGAGTGTCTCATTATTCAGACCTGGCTGTACTCTGGAATATTCTACTTATAAATATGGATAAAATTATATTTAACGTCTTTATATTCAACTGTATATGTTTTAGCTTTTCAAGTTGTTTGAACATGTCATGACCAGAGAGAGGTATTGTATTTTTTTTTTTTATATATGCACCTGGAAGCAAATTATTATTTGCTGATATTTTAATTTTTAATATTAATATTTTAATTAATAATTTAATATTAATATTTCAACATTAAAATAAATATTTTAATATTTCAACATTAAAATAAATATTTAAATATTGAAATGTTAAAAAATTAAAATATTAATATTTTAATATTTAAATATTGAAATATTAAAATATTAATATCAAAAATTAAAATGTTAATATTAAAAATTAAAATAATAATTTGCTTCCAGGTGCATGTATAAAAAAAAAAATACCTTCTCTCTGGTCATAACATGTTCAAATAACATGAAAAGCTAAAATATAAAGTCGAATATAAAGACGTTAAATATAATTCTAAAAAAAATATAAATATATATTTATAAGTAGAATATTCCAGAATATTAAATGTTCCAATATTTCAATATTTTAATATTTTAGTTTTTCAAGTTATTTTAGTATAAAATAAAAATATTACCATGCATTTATGTAACAACTAGAGACATACTCGACGGAACAGAAGCTAAAGTATTCAATGAAAGAAAAATCTGATAAGAACATTTACTTTCACGCTGACGAGAAGAAGAAAATATAGACGGTGAATGCGGATGTAAAATTAATTGTCTAGTTCACGTCGGACATGGCAAAATTGACAATGGAGATATTGTATATGTTAAACGAAATTGAATTTCACCCGTTCGGGTGTCCGTGATTAAACGTTGCATTAATCAGAGTTTCTGAACGATACACGCCGAATGTTTCACAGAATTTTCCCATTGAATACCAAATCACTGAACAGAGTGACCGAATGTTAAATCAAATACTGCGTCAATTTCCGCGTCAGAAATATTAATTAATACGAGATGTAACATTCGGAATTAAATACTCCGCCAGGTATTATGCGAAATTAAGTACACGTAGCGCTTATTTGAACATCACGTATGTATTACACTCGGTAATTATTCCACCACGAAAACGTTTGCTGCCACACCGCCAGATATTTAAATAGCTAATCATCGTCCACGATGATCCCTGCGCTAACAACGTCTGATTATTGGGCAGTTCACTCGCTGATACACCTGACTGCTATTCCTAACGACAACGATACATCAATCATATCAATTTTGTTCCTTTGATATTAATTTTCACTTGCATAAACGAATTGTCCTTTTGGACAAATTCGTTTCTGTGTGCTCTGTCGGATTCGTTCATTTCCTCACGTCCTCGAAAGGGTTAATTAACGAAAAGAAGAAAAAAAGAAAAGAAACTCTACAAGAAAGAGAGACTCTACAATAGAAACTAATAATTCCACAATCACGGTGCTCCGCAAGGAATATATATCGAAAATTTACGCGCGTATTGTCGGCTACAATCGACAATCAGCCGCGTGGAAATTAAAATTCGACGATTTCATTGGCCGTTCTTCCACGCTGCAAGATCAAGTGAATGGAGATCAATTAGCGTTACGTTCGCTTACACCCCATCCCCTGTGTATCGTGTGCAAAATGCAACGCAACCGGCAGGCGGAGGGAAAAATTAGTATCGCGGCGCTGAAGTACGTGTCGACCTACTTAGCGCGTTTCCGTAATTGGAGAGTTTTCGTCGTTGCATACAGAAGTATGCAGGAAAAGAGGAAAAAAAAAAGAAAAAGAAAAGAAAGAAAACGAAACGAAATATAACACAGGGTGCATCAGGGACGATTTCGTGCGTGTATCACCGTTCGTTTTCGCGCGCGGAACTCTTTGAAGAGTGAAATTGTTTCGCGTCGCGACAGAGAGAGAGAGAGAGAGAGAGAGAGAGAACTTGTTGAGAAAGGGTTCCTTTTGCGTCGCGATACTGATGTTCCAGCAGGTACAGATCAGAGGGAAACGGCAGGAAAATCAACAGACAGAAAGAAGCAAAAGAGTCGGACGAAGTTTTTGAAAGTGGTCATTAGTGGTTACTCGTTTATATTGAATAATTCAGTTTGATTCATGCCAAATAAAAGAGAAAAATAATGTAATGTAATAAATGATGCAACCTTTATAATGTAATATATATATATATATATATATAATTATAATAATATAATTATAATAATTGTATAAATATAATATTTATAGTATAATTATAATATTTATAATGTACTAAAATATAATATTTATAGTATAATTATAATATTTATAATATACTAAAATATAATATTTATAGTATAATACATAACATTTATAATTATAATATTTATAATGTACTAAAATATAATATTCATAGCATAATTATAATATTTATAATATACTAAAATATAATATTTATAGTATAATTACAACATTTATAATATACTAAAGTATAATATTTATAGTATAAATATAATATTTATATATTAAAATGTAATATTTATAGTATAATTATAATATTTATAATACTAAAATATAATATTTATAGTATAATTATAATATTTATAATATACTAAAATATAATATTTACAATATAATTATAATATTTATATACTAAAATATAATATTTATTATATAATATATTATTATAATTATTAATATAATATTAAATATAACATTTATAATATACTAAAATATAATATTTATATACAAGTACCATAATTACCAGATAATGAGATAAATCAGACGAAGATAGTAACAAATAAATATAGCAGTTACGGTAACAGACAAGAATAAACAAAGACGGAAATACCGGATAGGGTGGAAGACAGATTGAAGGAGTAAATAGAGTACGTAAATGCAGTAAAGAAAGTGTAAAGTAAAGTGTGCTGGTAGGTGAAGGGGTGAGTTATGCCAAGGTGTCGTCTGAGAGGGCTTCACACGCCTCTTTCCTGAGCCTTTTTCTTCTTCTTCTTCTTCTTTTTTTTTTTTTATTAAGATATTTATACCTTCTTTGTAATTTTTGCTAGATGCTTCGCCTATTGTCAGTGTTTCAAATTTTAATCGGGCAACGGCATTTTCATAGCATTTTAAAATTTTCACGAATTACATAAATCACGTCAAATCAAAGAAGCGTTGCAAATAACTCGTTCGGTGAATGTTGTAAATAATTCGTGTACTACTCGAATTGTGTCAAAAGAAAAAAAAGAATCGAAGGAAATATCGTGGACGTCAGTGTCGCGCGAAGGTTAAACACGAAGCATCTGGACTGAAAATTCCGAACAGGAAATAACGTCGCGGATTATTTTAACACGGTTATTCATTAGCAGGCATCGGTGTTATCCCATAATAGGTAATAGGATCTTCCCGATTTATGAGAAACCTGTGATATTAATTTCCCCCGCTATAAAGTATCACAGGATAATGCGAAACATGGCTTTTAGAGTATAACAAACACGTAGTATCCAGCACACGTGTAATACGATATTCATGTTGATCATGCATTATTTGCAATTTAACTTTATCGCCGCGTGTCTCTGTCGTTGATATTCAATTTGTTGCCGACGTTGAAATAGTTGTCGCGTTTCATCGCTATTTATTGCACATACATCAATATCAGATTCGATTGATATTATTACTTAAAGATTTTTATTTATTTCTAAGATTAAAATAAATTATACTGTCATTATTATCCGATTTATTGCATGTATATATATATATATAAATAATAATAATAAATAAAATAAATATATATATATATTTATATATTTATATTATATTATAAATTATATATTTATATATATATTACAATATAAATTAATATATTTATAATATTTATATATATATTATAATATAAATTAATATATTTATAATATTTATATTATATTATAGTTATATTAATAAATAAAATATATATATATAAATACCAGATTCATTAAGAAAATCAATTAATATTATTAGGTAAAGATTGTATTAATAAATTATAAAAAATAAATTATATCTCATCGTTATCAGCAGATTTATCGGATATGTATCGATTACCAGATTCATTAAGTAGATCAGTCGATATTACCACGTGAACATTCTTATTTATTTCTCGCGATAAAAGTAAATTGTACTTTATCATTTTTGTCAGGTTTATTAGACACGTATCGACACCAAATTCATTAGATAAATCAACTGAAGATTGTTATTTATTACCGAGATCGAAATAAATTGCACTCGTATCATTATGATACACACTTCGTGCGTGCATCTCAATAGATTTATCAGGTGAATGTCTAGAAATGTTCTAAATGTTTGTACTTAAACTATGAAGACTGTTGTTTGCTTTCGAGATCGAAATCAATTTATTTATTTACGTGTTTCGTTGCCCGTTCGAAACACGCGTACAAATAATATCGCTTGGCTCAGCCCGGTGGCGTTTAAGTGAATTGGTCAATCGCAAGTCGGCCATCGAGCGAAAACTCGAAACAGGAACTATTGTCCACGGTAGAACCGCACAAGTGGCCGGATATCAAGTGCACAGTTGAAACCGACGGTGTTGAAAATGTAATTTGATATCAACAGTAATAGCCAGGAATATACCGGCCAGCCATTTCGCTTCCGCAATCATCGTTCCGCGTTTTATTCCCCCCTTACCGAACGTGAAACGTTTTTCTCGGTTTTCTTTTTTGTTTTTTTTTTTTTTTTTTATGAATTTCGCGTTCCTCCGACAATCGAGAGGTTGAAACGAAAAATGAAAAATTAACTCTCCCTCTCCCTCTACCGTTTTCATTGCCTTGCGATGAATAATGCAAATAATTAAAAAAAAAAAAAAAAAAAAAAAAGAGAGAAAAAAGATTCCGTTGCCTCGAAACAGAAACATCCCCGGAGCAGAACACGGATCGATTCGATCGATAAATGGTAAACAACAACTGCGCGGGGATCCCTCCCATTTCTAAATTTCAGATTTTTATGCATATGCATAAACCATATTATTCCTGCTGTCAAAGCACACCGTTCGATTTCCCAGAGTTCGTTATCGACGTTGTCCTTTTCTTTTTTAATACGTTCATTTAATTCCTTGTATGTTATGTGTATACAGGGTGTTTCGTCTAACTGAGTACAGTGGAACATCTCGCAATGTGTCGGAGCTACGAGAAGAAGAAAAAAAAAAAAATGTTTGCACAAAAGCTGTTCAGTGTAGAAAGATGTCTCACGTGGTATTAACAATTCTTTCATTCGCATAATGGTGGAGGATGTTTCAAGGTGAACTTGACTTTTTTTTTAAGCCAGACCATACGTTTTCTTATTCGCAGTACGACAGCTGGTTTCAATACGAATCCGATGACCAACAATGTTGCAACGTTTCTTCCAGTTAGTCCTAAATTAAGAACGACCAAGTTTGCGTTAGTTTACGCGACATTCGACGCTGTCGTCCTGTGCA